>NC_086378.1:90484113-90784113 GCF_036588685.1 Mytilus trossulus
GTACACAATTTTTACATAAATAAATAGTGATCTACAAACAAAAAATTAAAACAATTTAAACACTTTTAAAACAAACATAAACAATCAATTTAAAATAATAATAATACACACTGCATTTATTCCCCGTTACAGCAATATGACAGCTTGTCAAAGTGTACAGATATCAGGCACCATAAAAAAAAACTTGATATATTGTACAAGTCTACCAACAACAATATTTTTATATTTAAATAGAAATTTTATTAAATTTCATGGCTCCAATGAGTACATCTCAGGATGCAATATAACTTATCAGTAGCTATACAGGAGTTATTGCAAAATTTATCATGGTGAGGGGTGGGAAGAACTCATATCAATTAATTGTTGGGGGTTGCATGTCCTAGTAGTAGAATTTTTAGTGATATGAAATTTTATTCTACTGTTGAATTAAGGTCTACAAAAATTTTGGAACAGCATTTTAACAACTGGTATGGCAGACATTCAAAATTAATTAATTGTGAGTGATTACATGAACATTTTATATCATGGGTGGTGGCATAAAAAAATGCCGACACTATATGACTATGAAATCATTTGAACCAAAACTGTTAATATGTACTATATGCATACATTGTAATAGTTATAATACAATAAACAGGTGATTTAATGCTTGCAATAGGTAAAGAAAGAAAAAATGAACCAAGAGAAAACATTTTTAGAGCTCTTTGTAGACAATACAAATACAGTTTATAAAGTAAGTTGTTGACCCTTAACAATCATACACTGATATTTTTCAGTGCAGATCCAGGATTTTAGAAAAAGGGGACTCGTTGGCTAGACCATGTTGAAAGTCTGCATTAACCATACATAAAGCTCCATAAATAGGGCTAACACCCCACATCCCCTAAATCCTTCTCTTACTTTATTGATTGATTGCTATAAATCAACCTTGAAATATATTTACATGTTAACATATTACCATTAAACTGTATCTATATTGAAATACAACACACATATAAACACAGGATAGAAATCTTGGTATACACAGAGCTTTCAGTTTTAATACTGAACAACACGTACAGAAAATTTTCAAAGCAATATAAGTATAAAATTGATATAAGATTGGCTTCCTGAAATGTGTAATGTTTCAATGTATTAGTGTTAGAACGATGCTCTATGTTTGGGTATGCGACAGGACTAAACTATCTGCTAGAAGCAGCTTTACATGCATTTGTACATATTTAAAGATTTTTTTTGAGAATTCATTTAAATATAAAAGTTAAGATTATATACATAGAAATATTGGGAGGAATATAAGTATCATTAATACACATTCTTATATGCATTATTATAAAAAATTAAAATGTGTTACAATTTACACATGTATAAAATCGTTCTTATGTACACATTTACAATCATTACACATGATACACACTATTATACTCTCACTTTGCTACGTAATCGTCTGTCCGTCTCAAACTTTGGTGACATTGCATATGTAACAGGTTTATCACTTGGTTGAACTTCAACGTTTGTATATTTTTTAACAGGGTTACTTTTATGTACCATTTCTGCTCTTAGTTTAGCTATGGCCATTTGTTCTTCCTCTTCTTTCTCCTTTTCTATTCTTCGTTTCACAGCTTCTATCTCAGCCTCTTTGCTCTTCTTATGCATTTCAAAACCTTCTCGGTTGTAAGCCCTTTTCTCAGTATTAAGGGAAAACTCACTAATGTCTGTAACAAAGAATAATAGATGTTTTAAAACGATTCAACCATTTAGTTGGCAGACAACTATATGAGGTGTTTTAAAAGTGATGCTTCATGTTTCAATAAAAAGCAAGATTTTTTACCACATGTATGTCTTCTCAATGATACGCTACAATCATGTGCAAGAGGTATTTGTTTAACAACAACACAAAGATAAAGCTGGATTTAGGCCTTTAGTTCATTGTTTCAGCATTTAAATCTTTATACATAAATAGAATTAGATCTTTTTTATGATGATCTGTTAAACAATGTAAAATAATTTGTGAATTAGTGGCTTACAAGTCTTTCCAGAGTGTAAATTCACCAATAAAATATCTGATGAACAAATTATTAATAAAAAATTGAATCAAATTAATATTTGTGTACAATTTAGTTTTACACTGATGTCCCGGCTTTTTAGAGGATTGTTGACTGGAGGCAGTTATTGACTATTAACCTTTTCTGAGGTGTTTTAGTGAAGATATATATACAAAATTTTTAAGTTTTCTTTTTGTGTTATGTATCATTCTAGAATATGTAAAATTTCAGTTACCTGTTAAAGGTTTGGTAGATTTTTCTGGTATAAAAGGCTCTTTTCTAAGAACTTCAGGTGGTCTGGCTTTAAACTGTACTTTGGGATGCAATTCTTCTTCAATCTAGATGCAATAGTAAACATTTTAATATTAGTAGGCTATCATTAAAACACTATTTGATGTTATCATTTTTGTGAACAATAATATATTGCTTTAAAGAAAAAAAATGTAAAGGTTACACAGAACTCAGTGTCCTACGTCCTACTTTTGCTGTTAGTTGTATGCTCAATCAAAATGGTGGAAAATTTACTCTAGATACTTTCTTTTGATTGTAAGAAGCTTAAATCAAAATTTGGTAAAAATCCAGGATGGTTAAAGTAGTGTTCTCCCCAGGAATTTTGGATAGCGCTGTGGTAAGAGCGTATTTTTTAACAATTCTCAGTAACTTTATCGCGGCGTGCTGTTTGTTTGTTATCAATTTGTTATGTGTTTTTATTATATCATGCTGTTGATGTTTCCTCTTGTTATGATGTCATTGTCATGCTCATGGAAGTTACAGTGTACCCCTTAATGAGGCTTTATTTGTTTATGACATGTTATTGTCTGGATATAGAAGAAGAGTTTTTTTTTCTCCATTGTAAGTTCATATATTAAATCCTCATACTATCTATGTATAAAACTGAAGGAGAAGTCTTTTTCCATGATGGATCTACACCAAACTGCCTGTGCCAAGATTTCTTAGCACCATCAGGTAATGTTGCAGAACATGTAGGACCAACAATAAAGTCATTGTCAGTTTCTGTTTGGTTTTGTAACCAACTGTAGCAGTGTACTGTTAACCTTACGACGTTTGACAGGAATTGACATTTTTTTAGCATAAAGATTTTACATTTTTATGAACTAAACGTTTTATAATATTTAAATGGCTTCATCCAAGCTGGACATCGAGAAAGTAAATTTCTCAAGTCGTATCAGCTTGGGGTTTGTTTTTCTAATCATATCCTCTCAAATTGTTATCAAATGGTAGAATTTCTGACTAAACAATTATAAGTTCGAATAGGGGATATTTAATACCTAAAAGACTTGCTCATTTTCAGGGTTTGTATGGATAGTAAACCCAGCAAATAATTTGGAACAAACCCCTGTGTTTGATTGTTTTTAAAATCATTGTTTGTTCAAAGTTCATAAAACAAGTTTGTGAGTGATGTCGGGAAATGCGGTCAATTCATTTCATCTCATTGTATTCATATATGCCTCTATATTTTCTTTAAATTAAAAAAATAGATGTCAATGTTGAAATCTTTGTTTATTTTGATCTGTCAAATACGCCATTTTGTAAAATTTATTAGACTGGTCCCCCGGAGTTACTTTAACAAAGCGGAAATAATTCATTCAAAAATTGTAAACCAGTCCATCAAGTGATACGAAGTGAAAAATAAGCGGGAAATTTGAAAAATACGCCATTTTGTAAAATTTATTAGACTGGTCCCCCGGAGTTACTTTAACAAAGCGGAAATAATTCATTCAAAAATTGTAAACCAGTCGATCACGTGATACGAAGTGAAAAATAAGCGGGAAATTTGAAAAATACGCCATTTTGTAAAATTTATTAGACTGGTCCCCCAGAGTTACTTTAACAAAGCGGAAATAATTCATTCAAAAATTGTAAACCAGTCGATCACGTGATACGAAGTGAAAAATAAGCGGGAAATTTGAAAAATACGGAAAAAAATATAGCGATGCGGTTGCTTTGGATAGCGACGAGGTCAGTGCAATAGGACAGCAGGGAATTGCAATAGCTCTGTGCTAAAACAGCCTGGGGAGAACACTGGTTAAAGAAATTAATAAATGTTTTCAAAACTTTAACTTCAGACTGTATGTGATGCCAAAGACCATTTATAAGTAATAGAATAAAAAAAAAAAATCCTTCTAGATACCAGCTTTTGATTTTAAACAAGCATCCATCCAAGTCTGTTACAAATCCAAGATAGTCTAAGAAAGTGATTAAAATTATCAAAAACTTTAACCACAGAGTAAATATTAGTGGAAGCCACAGCAGGAGATGCCGGAATGTCGAATCACTATGTCTAGCTTTAGCGACAAAAGTCATAGGCCCAACGAAAGTAATCGTTACAGTTAGACATCAGAGTCAAAGGACTCAAATATTCTTTCAAATTAAAAAGTTATCATACATGTTATTTTAAATTTCTCTTTATAACTATACTAAGGTACAAGACTTTTAGCTTTAAACTGATCCTAATCAATCCACTTACCTGTCTTTTTCTCTCTTCACTTCTATTTAACCTGCAATCTGTGTCCAGGTGAAAGGGTTCCAGTTTTGTAGCTGGTTTAGTTTGTTTTGTGGGTAGATTATCAGGGGATGGGTTTGGTAAAGGTTTAGCTCTAAACTCTCTAGCCTACAATACACAAACAATATTTCTTCTAATTATTCTGAATGTAAAACAAGGATCAAACATACGCTTCAATTATCTAGTCGATAATAAATTAATGTCATTATTGATTTCTAAGGGTTGAAATGTGTTTGGAAATTCTAGATTTTATATAAATATTCAAACTAAAATATTTGTAGATTATTATTACAGAATACACAATTCACTATAAATGTGAAAAGATGGTTATTTATATTCTATTTACCTCTTAAATAAGGCAATACAAATTAAAATCTGGTTAATTTTTTTTTTTTAGTAAAAAGACTCAAAAGGTAGAACAATCAAAATAGAATTGCTTAAGATACAGGCCAACTTTGCATCTTAGCCACATGCTTCAAATCCAATATATGCAAAAACTTAGTGACTTACAGGCTTATAATAAAGACTATGCATTAATGAAAAAGAATGTGTCACAAGTACATGGATGCCCCACTCGCATTATCATTTTCTATGTTCATTGGACCGTGACATTGGGGTAAAAACTCTAATGTAGCATTCAAATTAGAAAGATCATATCATAGGGAACATGTGTACTAAGTTTCAAGTAGATTAGACTTCAACTTCATCAAAAACAACCTCGACCAGAAACTTTAACCTGAAGCGGGACGAACGGACGGACGAACAGACCCACAAACCAGAAAACATAATGCCCCTCTACCATCCTAGATGGGGCATAAAAACAAAGAAAGTATTTGTATTTGAATACTATATAGAGCAACTTTTACACAATGTAAAAGATATGGGACAAAGAATCTATATGGACAACAGGGACTAAACTAAACTAAGTTTGTGACCTTGATTGTTAAGCTAGAGATTTAAATCTTTCAAGCTATGTACCTAACCTGAAAGTTTTACACTCCAAGTAAATCTCATTAACACCATAGGGGTAGACCAGATAAAAACAAGACACAAAAAGTGACAGACAAACTTAGTTTTTACTTAAGATAATGATATGGCAATACCATAGTAAAACATAAAAAAAAATACAAGCATACATCATATCTAATACCAGTATCTAACAAACACTTGAACTAAGCAAATAAACAATTAACAAAAAACAATTAAGCAAGTTAAAATCTGACATGCTTAAACTTTTAGTGCATAGAATTAGATTTATACACAAAATCATGCTAGGCACCACTGCTTTAATCTGGATCTTTTTAAATATGAATTTCCATGCAATCATTGTTAGGACTGCTTTAATTCTACCTGTCTTTCTTCCTGTAAAATCTCAGCTATTTTCTCTTCTTTTCTATGTAATTTTTCCTTGTCACGTTCTTCAAAAGTGAAAGGTTGAGGAACAGTGGTTTTGTGATTAAGCTTGGGTTGAAATGGCACACCCACATAAGGGACAGGACGACTCTTTACATGTTCTTCCTAAATTAGTATAAACAGTCAAATCAATTTCAATTCTTATTGATTTCAGAAAACCATTATAAATGTAATGTTGTCAGTTGTACAGCTTCAATTTCTAAATGACCTTTTCATAATAGCAGAATAAGCAATTTACTTATCTGATGATGCACAACTAACAACATTTACATTTTTAATAGGTGAATATGAATATATAATGTAAAAAAGATGAAACTGAACTGGTATGTATAGAAAATTTCAGATTGAATTTCGTGAATTTCATTATTAGAATGTCTTGATATGACAAAATAAATTTTGGCCTTTAAACCATCAAGGCATCCATTTTTAAAAAGAAGTTACACATTTCTAATAAATTTCTGAAGTTGAACGCAATAAAGCAAGCCAGAATTAATTATTCCCAAAAAGTTCCCATACATATCCAGTGCAGTTTGTTCTTTAAGTCAAGTGTTTATTATCTAACCATTCTTTCTTCATGCAGAACCTGTTCTGTTTTGGCTGCCTTCTCAGCCATACGTGATTTGTCCCGTTCCTCAAACCCAAATGGTTCAGGAACGGTACTTTTATGACTCAATGCTGGTTGGAATGGTATACCACTATGGGGAATTTTCCTTCTACTGTATGATTTGTTTGTCTGAAAATTAACTTTTGTCAGTTGAAGCCACATGATAAGACATTACATTACATCTGCAGGACATTTTCATCCTTTGAAGACACTCATCATTATGTCATGTATGTATGGTTTTCTAGTTTCAGTTTATTATGTCTTTTTCTTCTTTAGATCTTTTTTTTATCATGTGTATTTTTTTCACTTAATATTTGTCTTTTAATAGTAAGACAAATGTAAGCATCTTATACCTAATTTTTTTTACCTAGTCAGATAGAACTGCAACAGATATACAATTTGCCTTGAAGTCATAAAACATTCGTGTCAGTTTTTTGTACTCATACTCCAAAATCATGCTTGAAACATGAAATCCAGCATTTTGATTGGTTGTTTTTGGAGTAAGAGTACAAAAAACTGACTTGAAAGTTTTATGACCGCAAGGTCAGATCTCCATTTAATTTCGAGTGTTAAGTGTATGTTAACTTCATTTATGGTAGTTGTTTTTTTGACATACTAGTCTCATTATAGTATATAAAATTGGTTTATGTATTGATATTAGTCATCATATGTCTCAGGAAATATGTGTAGAACTGTATAACTCAAGATCAGAAAATAAAGAAGATCAGAAACTAAAGTTTATTGTGTTTTTTTTGTGTATAAAATTAAATAGATGAACTCATCTTTATTTAAACCTTGTATATGTATTTACATTTAAAAAAAAATTGGTATCATATTTTAATTATGGAATCTGAAAAGGATTGGCTGCATCAAGTCTTAAATAAAACCCACTTAGGGCTATTCCATTTAAACATAGATCAACCCCCAGGAAGGCATTTTGAAACCACTTCTAGTGGTGGGTGCCCTTTTCAAAGTTTTGATGAGGACAATCCTTCAAAATTTGTAAAAATGCTTCTCTGGGTGGCTGCCCTATAGTCATAGTGCCTTCCTGGGGGTTGATGTATGTTTAAATGGAATAGCCCTTAATGGATAGTCTTAATGGACCCACAGGCCCAGCATTGTAAATTTGCTCTTGTGTCTGTAAAAATCATATCTACCACGTCTACAGGCCAACAGAATCTCTCTAAATTTTTACCAAAAATTGACTTCTGGGCCTGTGAAGACTGGGGTTTATCTGTGGGTTACAATGTAAATTATTCCTAAATGCAACACTTTATAGATTATGTATATTGTGTATATTATTGTTTACTTCATACCTCTGGTTCTTCAGGAACTTCTATAGGCATTCTTACTCTGTGTTTTAAAGCAAATGCTGGAGAATGAGGTACTGTCACTGGTTTAGCCCTCACTTCCTTCAATCCCTACAATATACAAACAGAACTATTTATAGGTCTCTTTTATAAAAAAAATTAAGGATAAACAATAACCATTTGAAATCAACTTTTTTTATTAAAGAAAATAATAATCTATTTCTACAAAAGATGAAATATGAAAGGAAATACTAACTAAACCTCTTATTCTAAATTAGCTAAAATTATTATTTTATTTTTTAGACAAGAACTATTTGTGATCAATCATTTAATAGTTTTATGTTCTAGTTTTAATATTTAACAATGTTTAAAAAAAGATATATGTCAAACCCCAGCATACTGTATTTTTTCAAAGACCTACCACAGGCCCTTCAAGTATATCTTTAGGAACAGGCTGTGCATGAAACTCATATTTTTCTTCCTTCTTTTCTATGGACTTGTTTTGGTTACGTTTGAGACCTTCTAGATTAAATTCCTCTATTTGTGTTGTTGGTTTAGAGGGAACTTTTCTAACCCCTGTTGCTGGGTTCTGCAAGATTTTCTGGTTTACAGGATGAGCTTTGAATTGATTTCTAAAAGAAGAATAAATTTCACTGACAATAAATCAAAGTGCACACATTCAAGTGTCTAGCGTTCAAGGGTCAAACACCAAGACATATTTTTGTTTCTTCTATTCGTACATGGTCTACGCACACTACATTAAGGATTAAAAGCAAAGAGTAATCGACTTGTAGTTAGAATAATGTTTCTGGGTACAGTGACACATCTTCTTGTGGACTGTGACCTTGTGAAGTAAAAACATGTTTGTCAAGAAAAAACACAATTAGTATTCAAATAACATTAACATGTTCACATCTTGAATAGCTTCTTATTTGCTGATGGACTTTAAACAGACATCAACCACAAAGTATCACTTTAACTTAACATTAAAAAAAAATCCATGCATATAATGTCAAGTTCAGTTGAGCTCTGCCATAAGAAATTTACCCATGGCATACATTCACACTATATATTTAACCTATTGCATATTGTACATGAGATACCGACATTAACTTTAAGCATGAAAATGAGGTCAGAATCAGACAAAACCTGCCTGACAGACATTTTATTTTATGTATCTGTATGTTGTTGTCGCAAGGGAGACTAAACCTAGTAAGGAAAACACATAATTCATTGCATTGGTTGAAACCTATAAATAATTTTTCTCTCTCCCATGCATAAATATAGATTAATTGCTATTTATATACCTTTTCATTTCTTCCACTTCTTGTTCCTCTATCTCTTGTTGACTAGGTATATGTTGTGGACGTGATCTAGAACGGGATACCAGCTGTGGAGTAACTGGTACCGTCATGACGGGAGTAGATCCTTTCTTTGTCACTGGTTCTCTTCCTGCTGTATAATTTAAAAAGGCTGTTTGATAAAACATAGTGACAGGAAACTTGCACATTACCAATTAAAAATAATTTTCAAGTTTAAAACTAAATGTTATTTTCATGTGACTTTTTGAGATGTTTATTTCATGGAACTGTCCGAATAAAAATGTAATGCACTGAAGGTTTAGGTATGAAAGAAAGCATGTATACTTTTCATTACTTCTTGAGAGAACAAATAAACTACATCTAAAATTGTTTTTGTACACCTGTAAAATAAAATTGAACAACTGCAATACTTCTCATTGTAAACAACTTTTATGCTTTATGTTTCTCAATTTATTATGTCATCATACTGATATTCTCCAATTGAAGCTATTTGCTGATGTTTTCCTTAAAACACACATAGGAATATTTTTACAATAACAGAGTGTTTTTATATACCTCTTGGTTTTGACCTAAATCTGTCTGGAGTTTGTTTCTCAAATGCCCGTAGTTTTTCTGCTGTTGAATGGTAGGAATCATTTAAAGCTTCGGTTGACTGACTTATTTTTCTTTTCCTGCTCTCTGTTAGATTGAATGGCTTGGGACATGTGATTCCCTTATTGACTTGTGACTGGTGAGTCTGAAATAGATATAACGCAACAGCTAAAGGTATGGAGTGCTTAGTTACAACAGCAATACAATGGTTCAGTTACAAACATTATATGAACTAAAATAATACCTAACACATTATAAAGAGGTGCATTCAATTGCAAAATGTGTAATCACTTTTTAAATTTAGACAATCTAAATGTGTTAGAGCAAATAAGGCCTTAGTTTTTATGTATAGATGAGAAATATTAAACAAACTAACTTAATTATAATCTTTATATAAACCCTATTAAAAGTAAATACATAAATTGAAAAATGCACATTATATATTACTATTCTATTCTTATATTGTAAAGATGTGTATTGTAGTGTATATTACAGACATATTTACAACTAAACCAGCTGATAATAAAAACATGTGCTTACAGTAGGTTTATTTGCTTCTGACCGGAGTGTTCTAACATAATCTACAGGACTGGTAGACTGTATTTCAGTCTGCTGGTTCTTTAGTCTGTTATCTGTTTGAAATCTAAACTCATGTGGTTGTGTAGGTTTAGATTTAGAATGAGCAGGAGCATAACTTGGAGCTTCTACAGCCTTCTTGTAGCTCTCTTGGTTTTGTTTCAATTGTTTAGAAAGTTTCTGTCTAAATTGTGCAATAGTTTCTAATTCTTTCTGTTCTGTGTTTTTCACCATTGCAGCTTTGATAACTGGGTTGCGTCTGTAAGATAAAGGGCTTAAAATATAATACAAGAAAAGTACTCAATATTTTCCATTTTCCATAATTAGTAAAAACTAATTCTATACAATAGCCAATTGAGTAACATAAAATATCAACGATCTCCAAGTTTCTCAATCCTCTGCACATGATAAAACTTGAATAGAAAACCTCCAATTATTTTTTTTACTTAGTATTGAAAATACATACTTCATTGTTGTGTATCATCTGAAAACATGAATATACTTAATACTTTCCCCACCTTTGGGAATACATATAACTTACTTTAAGCAGGTGGGTGTGGTTGGCATGGTTAACTTCTTCAGTTCTGGTTCTTTTGTGTCCACTGATCTGCGAGGGCTGTTTGGAACAGGTATGGAAGAGACTGATCTTGTCCTCTGAGGAACTCTCTTGGCCCCTGCACTAGTATTGAGAGTTGGATTACCTGCTTTACCTATCATAGGTTTGCCATTAGGAGCAGGTAATCTAGAGAAAGATCCTGATCGTTTGATGTTACCATTCTGGATGTTGGCCACAGATCGGCGTAGTTTCTTTGGATCTACTTCACTCCTGTTTTATAAAATGAATTAAAAAAAATAAGGCACTACTCCTAAATGAAATATACTTCTGTATGAAGAATGTTGAAACATATCTTGCAAAGGTTTGATGTGTGTAAATCTTAATTTTTTTTTTTTACAACATGTATTATTATGCATATTACACATTTTACAAAGAAATACATGTACAACTTTTTGTTCTCGAGAAGTAGTGGTCCAAAGTTTTGCCAAATAAAATTTTATGACAAAGGACAAACACAACTTTGATATTTTGACAATAAATAATAGTAACGACCAGCAGATTTACTTCAAGGACCATCACTGAAAAAAAAAAAAGATTTTGCAAACTCTGAGGCTTTGTCATAAAGACAAAAATAGCATGGTAAATGTTATCTGAATCTTACTTCTGTGTTCCCTCTAGAGATCTGTTCTGTCTCTTTACAGCTTTCTGTTTTGAGTCTTGTAATCCTTTCTTCAACTGAGGAGGTGATTTTCTGTAATAAAGTAAAAAAAAAATGTTGTTAATCCTTCTTCACAGAAGGCATTTGCTGCATAAACTAATTATTTCTTTACAATGATTTGACTGGAACCTTAAAAAACAAATTAAGCTTGATTATTAGTTTATAGAGGACTTACCTAAATATGTTTCCAATGACTTGCTGATTGAGGAATCATTCACATTTAAACCAAAATATTCTTGTAGTTTATCAGTCCCACATTTTTTTTTTTAATAAATCTACTTTTTTTGAAGTAACCTTTTAACCTTGTGGGAAAGAGTGAAAGTCCGTTTTAGATTTTTCTTTATGAAGTGCATTTCTCTCTCTACTTACAATGTACATTTACTTACTGACAGTTTATCAGACGAATTGGCAAGAACAAACTGGCCAATGTCATTATTTGAATCAATCAAGAACAATTTCGTTCTTGCATTAGTAAGCACTAATTCAAAAATGTTAAAAAAAGTTAAGATTCACTTCAGATAAGTGCACAGAAATGAATGCAAGTAGCAGAGTATATAATTTGAAAACTGCATATCTATTAGCGTTATTTAGCTTATTTACAGGTTGCAAACTTGAAGTAATGTGATAAGTAACTGTATAAAATAAAACCTGACTCAGGGAAGACAATTTAATATCAAAATGTACCTTTTCACTTCAGGCTGTTGGTCTGTTCTGGACTTTGTCCTTTTCTTCCAACCACTCAGTGTACATAAGTTTGATGGCAAGGAATCATTTAGCTTTCCTATAAATATACACATAGACAAACGATTATATACATGATATAAGAGAGTAGAGATCTTGGTTATCTGTAAAGAGGTGGATGAGACAGCTAACCACTTAAGATGTCAGTATAAATCTACAAAAGGTAAACATCTTAAAAACATTCCTTTAAAGCAATGGTGAATATGGTCATAGTAAAAGTTCTTTTATATAGAGAGCATTGATTTCTTTTTTAAATCTGACATTCTGATGGTAGTTCTGTGATAGATTCATAACCTACAAACATATAGTTGCTGGAAACAATCATTTATAATATTTATGAGATGAGGGGAATTAAGAGCATATTTTATGGATCTTTTTATAATATTGTTGAAGATTGTATGATGTCCTCATATTAAAATAATTTTGATTTTTATAATTCATTTGCCAACTTCAGCCTTGTCAGGTTGTATGAACATGCTGTTTTGTCATTGAGCCTCATTCTAAACCTCACAGTCACATGCCTTAAGTGTCTTGGTAAGCATTGTCAGGTTGTATGAACATGCTGTATTGTCATTGAGCCTCATTCTAAACCTCACAGTCACATGCCTGAAGTGTCTTGGTAAGCATTGTCAGGTTGTATGAACATGCTGTATTGTCATAGAGCCTCATTCTAAACCTCACAGTCACATGCCTGAAGTGTCTTGGTAAGCATTGTCAGGTTGTATGAACATGCTGTATTGTCATTGAGCCTCATTCTAAACCTCACAGTCACATGCCTGAAGTGTCTTGGTAAGCATTGTCAGGTTGTATGAACATGCTGTATTGTCATTGAGCCTCATTCTAAACCTCACAGTCACATGCCTTAAGCATTGTCAGGTTGTATGAACATGCTGTATTGTCATAGAGCCTCATTCTAAACCTCACAGTCACATGCCTTAAGCATTGTCAGGTTGTATGAACATGCTGTATTGTCATTGAGCCTCATTCTAAACCTCACAGTCACATGCCTTAAGCATTGTCAGGTTGTATGAACATGCTGTATTGTCATTGAGCCTCATTCTAAACCTCACAGTCACATGCCTGAAGTGTCTTGGTAAGCATTGTCAGGTTGTATGAACATGCTGTATTGTCATAGAGCCTCATTCTAAACCTCACAGTCACATGCCTGAAGTGTCTTGGTAAGCATTGTCAGGTTGTATGAACATGCTGTATTGTCATTGAGCCTCATTCTAAACCTCACAGTCACATGCCTGAAGTGTCTTGGTAAGCATTGTCAGGTTGTATGAACATGCTGTATTGTCATTGAGCCTCATTCTAAACCTCACAGTCACATGCCTGAAGTGTCTTGGTAAGCATTGTCAGGTTGTATGAACATGCTGTATTGTCATTGAGCCTCATTCTAAACCTCACAGTCACATGCCTGAAGTGTCTTGGTAAGCATTGTCAGGTTGTATGAACATGCTGTATTGTCATAGAGCCTCATTCTAAACCTCACAGTCACATGCCTGAAGTGTCTTGGTAAGCATTGTCAGGTTGTATGAACATGCTGTATTGTCATTGAGCCTCATTCTAAACCTCACAGTCACATGCCTTAAGTGTCTTGGTAAGCATTGTCAGGTTGTATGAACATGCTGTATTGTCATTGAGCCTCATTCTAAACCTCACAGTCACATGCCTGAAGTGTCTTGGTAAGCATTGTCAGGTTGTATGAACATGCTGTATTGTCATTGAGCCTCATTCTAAACCTCACAGTCACATGCCTGAAGTGTCTTGGTAAGCATTGTCAGGTTGTATGAACATGCTGTATTGTCATTGAGCCTCATTCTAAACCTCACAGTCACATGCCTGAAGTGTCTTGGTAAGCATTGTCAGGTTGTATGAACATGCTGTATTGTCATTGAGCCTCATTCTAAACCTCACAGTCACATGCCTGAAGTGTCTTGGTAAGCATTGTCAGGTTGTATGAACATGCTGTATTGTCATTGAGCCTCATTCTAAACCTCACAGTCACATGCCTTAAGCATTGTCAGGTTGTATGAACATGCTGTATTGTCATTGAGCCTCATTCTAAACCTCACAGTCACATGCCTGAAGTGTCTTGGTAAGCATTGTCAGGTTGTATGAACATGCTGTATTGTCATTGAGCCTCATTCTTAACCTCACAGTCACATGCCTGAAGTGTCTTGGTAAGCATTGTCAGGTTGTATGAACATGCTGTATTGTCATAGAGCCTCATTCTAAACCTCACAGTCACATGCCTGAAGTGTCTTGGTAAGCATTGTCAGGTTGTATGAACATGCTGTATTGTCATTGAGCCTCATTCTAAACCTCACAGTCACATGCCTTAAGCATTGTCAGGTTGTATGAACATGCTGTATTGTCATAGAGCCTCATTCTAAACCTCACAGTCACATGCCTGAAGTGTCTTGGTAAGCATTGTCAGGTTGTATGAACATGCTGTATTGTCATTGAGCCTCATTCTAAACCTCACAGTCACATGCCTTAAGCATTGTCAGGTTGTATGAACATGCTGTATTGTCATAGAGCCTCATTCTAAACCTCACAGTCACATGCCTGAAGTGTCTTGGTAAGCATTGTCAGGTTGTATGAACATGCTGTATTGTCATAGAGCCTCATTCTAAACCTCACAGTCACATGCCTGAAGTGTCTTGGTAAGCATTGTCAGGTTGTATGAACATGCTGTATTGTCATTGAGCCTCATTCTAAACCTCACAGTCACATGCCTTAAGCATTGTCAGGTTGTATGAACATGCTGTATTGTCATTGAGCCTCATTCTAAACCTCACAGTCACATGCCTGAAGTGTCTTGGTAAGCATTGTCAGGTTGTATGAACATGCTGTATTGTCATAGAGCCTCATTCTAAACCTCACAGTCACATGCCTGAAGTGTCTTGGTAAGCATTGTCAGGTTGTATGAACATGCTGTATTGTCATTGAGCCTCATTCTAAACCTCACAGTCACATGCCTTAAGTGTCTTGGTAAGCATTGTCAGGTTGTATGAACATGCTGTATTGTCATAGAGCCTCATTCTAAACCTCACAGTCACATGCCTGAAGTGTCTTGGTAAGCATTGTCAGGTTGTATGAACATGCTGTATTGTCATAGAGCCTCATTCTAAACCTCACAGTCACATGCCTGAAGTGTCTTGGTAAGCATTGTCAGGTTGTATGAACATGCTGTATTGTCATTGAGCCTCATTCTAAACCTCACAGTCACATGCCTTAAGCATTGTCAGGTTGTATGAACATGCTGTATTGTCATAGAGCCTCATTCTAAACCTCACAGTCACATGCCTGAAGTGTCTTGGTAAGCATTGTCAGGTTGTATGAACATGCTGTATTGTCATTGAGCCTCATTCTAAACCTCACAGTCACATGCCTGAAGTGTCTTGGTAAGCATTGTCAGGTTGTATGAACATGCTGTATTGTCATAGAGCCTCATTCTAAACCTCACAGTCACATGCCTGAAGTGTCTTGGTAAGCATTGTCAGGTTGTATGAACATGCTGTATTGTCATAGAGCCTCATTCTAAACCTCACAGTCACATGCCTGAAGTGTCTTGGTAAGCATTGTCAGGTTGTATGAACATGCTGTATTGTCATAGAGCCTCATTCTAAACCTCACAGTCACATGCCTGAAGTGTCTTGGTAAGCATTGTCAGGTTGTATGAACATGCTGTATTGTCATTGAGCCTCATTCTAAACCTCACAGTCACATGCCTGAAGTGTCTTGGTAAGCATTGTCAGGTTGTATGAACATGCTGTATTGTCATAGAGCCTCATTCTAAACCTCACAGTCACATGCCTGAAGTGTCTTGGTAAGCATTGTCAGGTTGTATGAACATGCTGTATTGTCATAGAGCCTCATTCTAAACCTCACAGTCACATGCCTGAAGTGTCTTGGTAAGCATTGTCAGGTTGTATGAACATGCTGTATTGTCATAGAGCCTCATTCTAAACCTCACAGTCACATGCCTGAAGTGTCTTGGTAAGCATTGTCAGGTTGTATGAACATGCTGTATTGTCATTGAGCCTCATTCTAAACCTCACAGTCACATGCCTGAAGTGTCTTGGTAAGCATTGTCAGGTTGTATGAACATGCTGTATTGTCATTGAGCCTCATTCTAAACCTCACAGTCACATGCCTGAAGTGTCTTGGTAAGCATTGTCAGGTTGTATGAACATGCTGTATTGTCATTGAGCCTCATTCTAAACCTCACAGTCACATGCCTGAAGTGTCTTGGTAAGCATTGTCAGGTTGTATGAACATGCTGTATTGTCATAGAGCCTCATTCTAAACCTCACAGTCACATGCCTGAAGTGTCTTGGTAAGCATTGTCAGGTTGTATGAACATGCTGTATTGTCATTGAGCCTCATTCTAAACCTCACAGTCACATGCCTGAAGTGTCTTGGTAAGCATTGTCAGGTTGTATGAACATGCTGTATTGTCATTGAGCCTCATTCTAAACCTCACAGTCACATGCCTGAAGTGTCTTGGTAAGCATTGTCAGGTTGTATGAACATGCTGTATTGTCATTGAGCCTCATTCTAAACCTCACAGTCACATGCCTGAAGTGTCTTGGTAAGCATTGTCAGGTTGTATGAACATGCTGTATTGTCATTGAGCCTCATTCTAAACCTCACAGTCACATGCCTGAAGTGTCTTGGTAAGCATTGTCAGGTTGTATGAACATGCTGTATTGTCATTGAGCCTCATTCTAAACCTCACAGTCACATGCCTGAAGTGTCTTGGTAAGCATTGTCAGGTTGTATGAACATGCTGTATTGTCATTGAGCCTCATTCTAAACCTCACAGTCACATGCCTGTAAGCATTGTCAGGTTGTATGAACATGCTGTATTGTCATTGAGCCTCATTCTAAACCTCACAGTCACATGCCTGAAGTGTCTTGGTAAGCATTGTCAGGTTGTATGAACATGCTGTATTGTCATTGAGCCTCATTCTAAACCTCACAGTCACATGCCTGAAGTGTCTTGGTAAGCATTGTCAGGTTGTATGAACATGCTGTATTGTCATAGAGCCTCATTCTAAACCTCACAGTCACATGCCTGAAGTGTCTTGGTAAGCATTGTCAGGTTGTATGAACATGCTGTATTGTCATAGAGCCTCATTCTAAACCTCACAGTCACATGCCTGAAGTGTCTTGGTAAGCATTGTCAGGTTGTATGAACATGCTGTATTGTCATTGAGCCTCATTCTAAACCTCACAGTCACATGCCTAGTTAAGCATTGTCAGGTTGTATGAACATGCTGTATTGTCATAGAGCCTCATTCTAAACCTCACAGTCACATGCCTGAAGTGTCTTGGTAAGCATTGTCAGGTTGTATGAACATGCTGTATTGTCATTGAGCCTCATTCTAAACCTCACAGTCACATGCCTTAAGCATTGTCAGGTTGTATGAACATGCTGTATTGTCATAGAGCCTCATTCTAAACCTCACAGTCACATGCCTGAAGTGTCTTGGTAAGCATTGTCAGGTTGTATGAACATGCTGTATTGTCATAGAGCCTCATTCTAAACCTCACAGTCACATGCCTGAAGTGTCTTGGTAAGCATTGTCAGGTTGTATGAACATGCTGTATTGTCATTGAGCCTCATTCTAAACCTCACAGTCACATGCCTTAAGCATTGTCAGGTTGTATGAACATGCTGTATTGTCATTGAGCCTCATTCTAAACCTCACAGTCACATGCCTGAAGTGTCTTGGTAAGCATTGTCAGGTTGTATGAACATGCTGTATTGTCATAGAGCCTCATTCTAAACCTCACAGTCACATGCCTGAAGTGTCTTGGTAAGCATTGTCAGGTTGTATGAACATGCTGTATTGTCATAGAGCCTCATTCTAAACCTCACAGTCACATGCCTGAAGTGTCTTGGTAAGCATTGTCAGGTTGTATGAACATGCTGTATTGTCATAGAGCCTCATTCTAAACCTCACAGTCACATGCCTGAAGTGTCTTGGTAAGCATTGTCAGGTTGTATGAACATGCTGTATTGTCATTGAGCCTCATTCTAAACCTCACAGTCACATGCCTTAAGCATTGTCAGGTTGTATGAACATGCTGTATTGTCATAGAGCCTCATTCTAAACCTCACAGTCACATGCCTGAAGTGTCTTGGTAAGCATTGTCAGGTTGTATGAACATGCTGTATTGTCATTGAGCCTCATTCTAAACCTCACAGTCACATGCCTGAAGTGTCTTGGTAAGCATTGTCAGGTTGTATGAACATGCTGTATTGTCATAGAGCCTCATTCTAAACCTCACAGTCACATGCCTGAAGTGTCTTGGTAAGCATTGTCAGGTTGTATGAACATGCTGTATTGTCATAGAGCCTCATTCTAAACCTCACAGTCACATGCCTGAAGTGTCTTGGTAAGCATTGTCAGGTTGTATGAACATGCTGTATTGTCATAGAGCCTCATTCTAAACCTCACAGTCACATGCCTGAAGTGTCTTGGTAAGCATTGTCAGGTTGTATGAACATGCTGTATTGTCATTGAGCCTCATTCTAAACCTCACAGTCACATGCCTGAAGTGTCTTGGTAAGCATTGTCAGGTTGTATGAACATGCTGTATTGTCATAGAGCCTCATTCTAAACCTCACAGTCACATGCCTGAAGTGTCTTGGTAAGCATTGTCAGGTTGTATGAACATGCTGTATTGTCATAGAGCCTCATTCTAAACCTCACAGTCACATGCCTGAAGTGTCTTGGTAAGCATTGTCAGGTTGTATGAACATGCTGTATTGTCATAGAGCCTCATTCTAAACCTCACAGTCACATGCCTGAAGTGTCTTGGTAAGCATTGTCAGGTTGTATGAACATGCTGTATTGTCATTGAGCCTCATTCTAAACCTCACAGTCACATGCCTGAAGTGTCTTGGTAAGCATTGTCAGGTTGTATGAACATGCTGTATTGTCATTGAGCCTCATTCTAAACCTCACAGTCACATGCCTGAAGTGTCTTGGTAAGCATTGTCAGGTTGTATGAACATGCTGTATTGTCATAGAGCCTCATTCTAAACCTCACAGTCACATGCCTGAAGTGTCTTGGTAAGCATTGTCAGGTTGTATGAACATGCTGTATTGTCATAGAGCCTCATTCTAAACCTCACAGTCACATGCCTGAAGTGTCTTGGTAAGCATTGTCAGGTTGTATGAACATGCTGTATTGTCATTGAGCCTCATTCTAAACCTCACAGTCACATGCCTGAAGTGTCTTGGTAAGCATTGTCAGGTTGTATGAACATGCTGTATTGTCATTGAGCCTCATTCTAAACCTCACAGTCACATGCCTGAAGTGTCTTGGTAAGCATTGTCAGGTTGTATGAACATGCTGTATTGTCATTGAGCCTCATTCTAAACCTCACAGTCACATGCCTTAAGTGTCTTGGTAAGCATTGTCAGGTTGTATGAACATGCTGTATTGTCATAGAGCCTGATTCTAAACCTCACAGTCACATGCCTGAAGTGTCTTGGTAAGCATTGTCAGGTTGTATGAACATGCTGTATTGTCATTGAGCCTCATTCTAAACCTCACAGTCACATGCCTGAAGTGTCTTGGTAAGCATTGTCAGGTTGTATGAACATGCTGTATTGTCATTGAGCCTCATTCTAAACCTCACAGTCACATGCCTGAAGTGTCTTGGTAAGCATTGTCAGGTTGTATGAACATGCTGTATTGTCATTGAGCCTCATTCTAAACCTCACAGTCACATGCCTGAAGTGTCTTGGTAAGCATTGTCAGGTTGTATGAACATGCTGTATTGTCATAGAGCCTCATTCTAAACCTCACAGTCACATGCCTGAAGTGTCTTGGTAAGCATTGTCAGGTTGTATGAACATGCTGTATTGTCATAGAGCCTCATTCTAAACCTCACAGTCACATGCCTGAAGTGTCTTGGTAAGCATTGTCAGGTTGTATGAACATGCTGTATTGTCATAGAGCCTCATTCTAAACCTCACAGTCACATGCCTGAAGTGTCTTGGTAAGCATTGTCAGGTTGTATGAACATGCTGTATTGTCATTGAGCCTCATTCTAAACCTCACAGTCACATGCCTTAAGTGTCTTGGTAAGCATTGTCAGGTTGTATGAACATGCTGTATTGTCATTGAGCCTCATTCTAAACCTCACAGTCACATGCCTTAAGTGTCTTGGTAAGCATTGTCAGGTTGTATGAACATGCTGTATTGTCATAGAGCCTCATTCTAAACCTCACAGTCACATGCCTGAAGTGTCTTGGTAAGCATTGTCAGGTTGTATGAACATGCTGTATTGTCATTGAGCCTCATTCTAAACCTCACAGTCACATGCCTTAAGTGTCTTGGTAAGCATTGTCAGGTTGTATGAACATGCTGTATTGTCATAGAGCCTCATTCTAAACCTCACAGTCACATGCCTGAAGTGTCTTGGTAAGCATTGTCAGGTTGTATGAACATGCTGTATTGTCATTGAGCCTCATTCTAAACCTCACAGTCACATGCCTTAAGCATTGTCAGGTTGTATGAACATGCTGTATTGTCATTGAGCCTCATTCTTAACCTCACAGTCACATGCCTGAAGTGTCTTGGTAAGCATTGTCAGGTTGTATGAACATGCTGTATTGTCATAGAGCCTCATTCTAAACCTCACAGTCACATGCCTGAAGTGTCTTGGTAAGCATTGTCAGGTTGTATGAACATGCTGTATTGTCATTGAGCCTCATTCTAAACCTCACAGTCACATGCCTGAAGTGTCTTGGTAAGCATTGTCAGGTTGTATGAACATGCTGTATTGTCATTGAGCCTCATTCTAAACCTCAGTCACATGCCTGAAGTGTCTTGGTAAGCATTGTCAGGTTGTATGAACATGCTGTATTGTCATTGAGCCTCATTCTAAACCTCACAGTCACATGCCTTAAGTGTCTTGGTAAGCATTGTCAGGTTGTATGAACATGCTGTATTGTCATTGAGCCTCATTCTAAACCTCACAGTCACATGCCTGAAGTGTCTTGGTAAGCATTGTCAGGTTGTATGAACATGCTGTATTGTCATTGAGCCTCATTCTAAACCTCACAGTCACATGCCTGAAGTGTCTTGGTAAGCATTGTCAGGTTGTATGAACATGCTGTATTGTCATTGAGCCTCATTCTAAACCTCACAGTCACATGCCTGAAGTGTCTTGGTAAGCATTGTCAGGTTGTATGAACATGCTGTATTGTCATTGAGCCTCATTCTAAACCTCACAGTCACATGCCTGAAGTGTCTTGGTAAGCATTGTCAGGTTGTATGAACATGCTGTATTGTCATTGAGCCTCATTCTAAACCTCACAGTCACATGCCTGAAGTGTCTTGGTAAGCATTGTCAGGTTGTATGAACATGCTGTATTGTCATTGAGCCTCATTCTAAACCTCACAGTCACATGCCTGAAGTGTCTTGGTAAGCATTGTCAGGTTGTATGAACATGCTGTATTGTCATAGAGCCTCATTCTAAACCTCACAGTCACATGCCTGAAGTGTCTTGGTAAGCATTGTCAGGTTGTATGAACATGCTGTATTGTCATAGAGCCTCATTCTAAACCTCACAGTCACATGCCTGAAGTGTCTTGGTAAGCATTGTCAGGTTGTATGAACATGCTGTATTGTCATTGAGCCTCATTCTAAACCTCACAGTCACATGCCTGAAGTGTCTTGGTAAGCATTGTCAGGTTGTATGAACATGCTGTATTGTCATTGAGCCTCATTCTAAACCTCACAGTCACATGCCTGAAGTGTCTTGGTAAGCATTGTCAGGTTGTATGAACATGCTGTATTGTCATTGAGCCTCATTCTAAACCTCACAGTCACATGCCTGAAGTGTCTTGGTAAGCATTGTCAGGTTGTATGAACATGCTGTATTGTCATTGAGCCTCATTCTAAACCTCACAGTCACATGCCTGAAGTGTCTTGGTAAGCATTGTCAGGTTGTATGAACATGCTGTATTGTCATAGAGCCTCATTCTAAACCTCACAGTCACATGCCTGAAGTGTCTTGGTAAGCATTGTCAGGTTGTATGAACATGCTGTATTGTCATAGAGCCTCATTCTAAACCTCACAGTCACATGCCTGAAGTGTCTTGGTAAGCATTGTCAGGTTGTATGAACATGCTGTATTGTCATTGAGCCTCATTCTAAACCTCACAGTCACATGCCTGAAGTGTCTTGGTAAGCATTGTCAGGTTGTATGAACATGCTGTATTGTCATTGAGCCTCATTCTAAACCTCACAGTCACATGCCTGAAGTGTCTTGGTAAGCATTGTCAGGTTGTATGAACATGCTGTATTGTCATAGAGCCTCATTCTAAACCTCACAGTCACATGCCTTAAGTGTCTTGGTAAGCATTGTCAGGTTGTATGAACATGCTGTATTGTCATTGAGCCTCATTCTAAACCTCACAGTCACATGCCTGAAGTGTCTTGGTAAGCATTGTCAGGTTGTATGAACATGCTGTATTGTCATTGAGCCTCATTCTAAACCTCACAGTCACATGCCTGAAGTGTCTTGGTAAGCATTGTCAGGTTGTATGAACATGCTGTATTGTCATTGAGCCTCATTCTAAACCTCACAGTCACATGCCTGAAGTGTCTTGGTAAGCATTGTCAGGTTGTATGAACATGCTGTATTGTCATTGAGCCTCATTCTAAACCTCACAGTCACATGCCTGAAGTGTCTTGGTAAGCATTGTCAGGTTGTATGAACATGCTGTATTGTCATTGAGCCTCATTCTAAACCTCACAGTCACATGCCTGAAGTGTCTTGGTAAGCATTGTCAGGTTGTATGAACATGCTGTATTGTCATAGAGCCTCATTCTAAACCTCACAGTCACATGCCTGAAGTGTCTTGGTAAGCATTGTCAGGTTGTATGAACATGCTGTATTGTCATAGAGCCTCATTCTAAACCTCACAGTCACATGCCTTAAGCATTGTCAGGTTGTATGAACATGCTGTATTGTCATAGAGCCTCATTCTAAACCTCACAGTCACATGCCTTAAGCATTGTCAGGTTGTATGAACATGCTGTATTGTCATTGAGCCTCATTCTAAACCTCACAGTCACATGCCTGAAGTGTCTTGGTAAGCATTGTCAGGTTGTATGAACATGCTGTATTGTCATAGAGCCTCATTCTAAACCTCACAGTCACATGCCTGAAGTGTCTTGGTAAGCATTGTCAGGTTGTATGAACATGCTGTATTGTCATTGAGCCTCATTCTAAACCTCACAGTCACATGCCTGAAGTGTCTTGGTAAGCATTGTCAGGTTGTATGAACATGCTGTATTGTCATTGAGCCTCATTCTAAACCTCACAGTCACATGCCTGAAGTGTCTTGGTAAGCATTGTCAGGTTGTATGAACATGCTGTATTGTCATTGAGCCTCATTCTAAACCTCACAGTCACATGCCTGAAGTGTCTTGGTAAGCATTGTCAGGTTGTATGAACATGCTGTATTGTCATAGAGCCTCATTCTAAACCTCACAGTCACATGCCTTAAGCATTGTCAGGTTGTATGAACATGCTGTATTGTCATAGAGCCTCATTCTAAACCTCACAGTCACATGCCTGAAGTGTCTTGGTAAGCATTGTCAGGTTGTATGAACATGCTGTATTGTCATTGAGCCTCATTCTTAACCTCACAGTCACATGCCTGAAGTGTCTTGGTAAGTGCATGTGTAGGTTTTTTGCTCACAAGTGTAGTGTTGATACATGCAATGACAATCTGCACTATTCTGCAGTCCTGGAATAGTAATGCACAGGAACAGTACTCACCTGTTTTTTGTTTTTCTGTTTGATCTTTACTCTCATCTGAAAATATACAGAATACATATAAATATAAATGCAACATGAAGCATATTTAATTTTATGGTGGACGATTTTTATTTGAATACATATAAAAAATGATACCTCTATAAACATTTCTGTTAGTTGGGGTGTTAAGGTCAATCTTAGTTGCAAATATTAAATCACCACTGGCAAAAAGAGGTATATTCCCAAGACTAGTTAGTAGGTGATATATATATTTACAGTTGCATTATAACAAATAAAACTATGTTGAAATTTTACTAAATGCTGATGGTGCAAAAATGTCTGGCATTGAACTATGAGCTGTTGAACGTATGTATCGTGTGTGTATTGTGTATCCTTTTCTTTGCTATCAATGTTACTTTTCTTGGAAACACATCACTTACATCATGTACATATTCCAGTGATTGGACACCTATTAAGGCGTTATATGTACAAATGCAATCAAATTTTAAGACTTTGTAAAAAAAAACAAATACTTTTACTTCCAGTCTTCAGTGTACCCATACCTGACATGGTAGGGTGGGGTAATAAGAAAAAATGTTTTATATATGGGGTTTATGTTAATTAATAGCATTGATGAACATGCTAGAAGTTTCTCACTGCTTACAGCACACTTATATCTTATATTACCTGAGACCTCAGGTAGGCCTTTCTCGTTTACAGGAGTGTGACACATGGATCTTGTAAGACGTCTAGCCTCTTGCTTTGGTGTATCCTCAAGTTTTTCAATCTCTTGTTCAGCATCCTCAATGACATCCACTCCATTACATATGTCATCATCATCTTTCTCATTTTCATGATCAACATCTAAAATAAAAATAATTTCACTATATAAGTATACATGTATTCATGTTAAAATTATATTTGTTTAATATCTTTGTATGGTAAAATAATGTATGTTGTATGTATATTTGTTATACATGTTATATATGTTTGTAGGCCCCCTGGGGACCTAATTTGAAAATCATAATAAATAAACCCTCTCTTATAATCAATTAATGATAAGGCCAAAAATAACAGGTTTTATATAACAAGCTGTAAAATATAAGGGTCAGTAGGAAAGCAATTTTTTTTCTTTCAAAAATGCACGATATCACTGACTGTGTGGACATGGTGGATTCCACTGTTAGTCTTAAAATCAGTCAAGGGGCGTACATTGGAATGATTGGTTGAAAATAATCCTGAAAAGCGCATGGGACCAACAGACTTACAAGTATTTATTTCTCATCATATAAAAATAAGATGATTACTCTAAATGAATATGAATATAATTTAAATATAAGACTTTATTTGATCACTCAGACACAATAAATACATGTATCCCAAACTCTTGTCTCACTGTCAAAATATCAGACCAAAAATAAAATCGGTCAGACAGAACTTTTTGACTTTTTAAGTTGAATGTTCAAATTTATATGGGGATGAAGTCCCCAATAACAGTAGAAAATTCAATAAAAAAAAATGCGGGAAAATTTCCCAAATTTTTCATTGTACTAATGAACTCAAAATCGTTCAATTTTTTTTATGTCATGTTTTGAAATCCCGGACCTGCGTATATATCGACAATGAACTTCCTTTATCCGGTATGAATCTTTGAGTAAAATATATATTTATCAGTCTAGTATAAATAGGAAGGAACGCAATAACAATTTCATTTTTAAAAATAATTCCTTGATATGAAAAAACGTTACCTGATGATAGCGTTTCTTTGTTTACATTGCATATGACGTCATAACTTAAATAACGTCACAACTAAAATCCCTAACAACAGAACCAAAATCAGAAACGCAACGGTATTTCCGTTTCTTTTTTTAACAAATATTTAAGTCACAAAAAAATAATTCTGTTTCATACACACTTCGTCCCCATTTACAAGTAACGCCTGTCTCATATTATTTCGGTCAAATAAACCCTAAAACAGTTTGGTACTGACACGGTATGAATAATAAGAATATCTTCATCAAATGACATCTGTATGGTTACCACGTAGCTACCAATTCTGGCTTTAATACAACAGGGTGACGTCTCGAGAGAGCAGATTTAAAAGAAGAGAATCGTAATTGGGGTACAGTATTGGATGAGACTTACTATACTTTAAAATTAAAAATGTCTTCAATTTTCAAATGGCAAGCTAGAGCAACCGAGGTTTGACAATATGTTTCTTATGTATTGGACTTTCAAAATATGGCCTATGCCTGTAGGAAGATAAGTTCTTGTAACTTTTTACTTATTGATTTTATAATACACATAATTTGATATAACATGTATAGTTTAAGTCCAAGAATGTAATGGCACACAAAATTATAATTAATATCGAATATGTCACTATTTGGACAGGTGCATTGTGTATGGGTGCTTATTTATTTACCAAACCAACGATCAACATCTTCATCGTCACATGCAGTTGAGAAATCAACAAACTGAGGCGCGTTAAATTCCCAACTACAATCCATATTTTTAGGATCCTCCATTCCTATTTTGATTTTCCCTTCAACATTCAATCTACCCGCACTTTCAATTTTGACCAATCAAAATCGTACTAAAATAAAAGGTGTTGCAGTCAGAAAAAGTCTCTGCGATTGGTCAATTAATTTCCAATTTAGACTGGTATTCCTTTTACAAAATACAGGACTATGAGCTAAACAGAAAAATTACAAGAAACCAGTCTAGTTAATTAAAACTTCAAATGAAACAATTATGAAATTGAAAGAAAATAAATTAAGAAATAATGTTTCTATCAAAGGAATTGAAAAATATATTTTCCTTTTTAGATTTCAATAGATTGCAATTATGTTTCGGACTTCCTGTCCAAGGTGAAGGTCATTAAGAAGAAAGTAGTAACAAACTGAAAGTAGGTTGTTCTGAATTATTAGTGTTTTTCATTACCATATGGACAAAGTGGTATAAAAGAGGTTAAAATTATCGATTTTTTGCCCCTTAATTTTCTATAAATGGTAATCAAGTAAGTTATACTGTTGTTGTTCAGTTCGAATAAGACATTATACAACCTTTTATTTGGGAAAAGCTCTCGAAGAAAATTCTAGAATGTGATTTTGTGAAAGACCCTATTGCTTTTTGTCTATCATTCATTACAAGACATCACTGCCACAATTTTTAGAATTCTGTTGTTACAAGAAAAAAATTCTTGCACCCCAAAGGGAATCTTAAAATAAAACTAAAATTGAAAATGGAAATGGTGAATGTGTCAAAGAGACAACAACCCCGACCACAGAACAAATCAATAATAGTTTCTAAGATTACTCCAAACTCCATCAGCAAGCTGGGGCCGTGGGACTTCAGAACTAGTTCCATAACATAAAGTGGATATGGACCATAATTTGGTATTCGGCCTTTGGTTTCTTTTTGTATCCTTTTTTATAAGTTCTAAAATTTTAACTTTTATTTTGTGGGTTGTGTTGGTGTTAGAATAGTATGAATGGAACAATTGTTTTTTTCGAGAAAAAATTAATACATTTTGATTCACCGTTTACGTGACATGAAACCAAACAGGAAACCAATCTTTATTTTCTTTATTTTGCACAATATAATTCAAAAGGCATAATAAACACCATTGCTAGTGTTACTTGCTTCATGTTAATATTTAAAATCTATTTTCAATGTTATATTAAAGTTTTTTTTAAACCTGACAGGAAACCATAAGAAACCGAAAGCATTTTTTTAGTTTTATTTTATTGCAAAATCTGCTTAAAATAATCTAAACAGTATACTTTTTCTTAAAATCCATCTTAAATGTAACAGTATTATAAAACTCCTAAATATGTGCTTGTTTTGAAAACAATTAGTACAATTTATTCAGAATTTTCCATATTTTCTTCATTGATACAGGATACCATAATCGTTGTATCTTGATGTTTAAGCCAAAAAAAATGTATTTATATTTGGTTTTGATATTCCAGTTATATACAATTTATTCCAAATCATTGGCAATGTAACATTCTTTAAATCCAGTAAAGAAAAAAACTTTTAACTTGGAATTAAAATCTTTAAAATAGGCACAATGTGATACTTGTGACCTGTACACCATCTACATGGTTTCCACATTTTAACCTACTTTAGTGGGCTAAAATCAATAAAGTACTTCCTTTCAAGTCATGCATGGTAAAAGTTTACTTCTCCTTTGACAAGTTTATTGCGTTTCTGATAAGTGTTTGCAGAACATGAATAAAAAATATTAATTAAAAACTGTGACAAAGATTCCAACTTTGTACATTCCAGGTGAAACGGTATATTAACATGTATTTTTTATTATATTTATTCACCTAAAATATCCAGTAATATTTACTGCAGAAGTTAAATCAATCCAACGAGCATTGGTACAATGATAAGAGACGTAATTTCGATTGACTTTTACAAGGACTCTTCACGTCATTATCGGGAAACAAAGTGTGTTCTAACATCTGTCAAATATGAAATCGATTTTGTCAAGTCATTGGGCATTTATTTTCACACAGGATCGTATGTAACATTATGCACATAGGAAAAATAACAGACCACCGGCGCAATCTCTTTGACAATTGTATTTTCCTCTTTTAAACAAGACAAAACAAGTCTACAAGATTATGTTTGCTAACATCCCGTTGGAAACAAAAACAATGTTTAGACCTAGTATTTCCTACATCCGGCCGTAATGGCGTTATCACATGTTAGTCACATGTTTCACGTATGACGGAAAATGATTAGAACTTAAGGACAAAAACAATTTTAATAAATAACTATACTTCTGTTTCGTGTGAAATGTAACGCATAACGATAACGTAATTTTCTTACTTAATTATTACGAAGATCAAAACAAGAATGTTAATCATCTCGGATTTACCTGTTTGAACATCTCGCGAGAGTTCATATTTGCATATTGTTTTTAAGAATTCTATTACAACAAAGCAGATTACATCATCTAAAAATTGCGTTACGAAATCGGACACAAAAATCACGCCACTGTTCTTACATCTGCTACATAAATACTTATAGTTCTCGGCATTTTCTTCTCACTATTCTTACTGGTCGATGTTCTTTGTTATTTGAAAGCAAAAGTTACGAATTTGCCGGTGACGATTATCTATAAATCAGTCAGCGTTATGCTCTTCGGAAGCAAAAAGTAATGCGAGAAACGACACAAAAATACGGTTGTAGAATCTTTGAAATCGTATATTTTAAATTTTTTTCTAGGGAAGAGTAGCATACACTTGTATGTTGATAAAATAATGGCATCTTTAGATGTAGTTACAACTTTTCTTACAGTAATTCACATTTTATCACTTTTCTATAGTTATAGGAAACGGAGCCCAATAGCAAATTATGGTCCATATACACCTTATCGCTATTTAGTCCATTCCGATATAAACAGTCATTTATACAACTTCCTGTTGGGGTCACCAGCCGAAAAATGGAGGTCATCAGTAGTGAGCTTAGGGAGAAAAAACTTTAGAAAGTGATCATCAAGAAACTTTGATCTACTTTTTACGAAATTAAAATTAAAGTAAAAAAATATTTTGTTTGAAGTATTTACGGTAGTTTAAACAGGTCTCATTAAAAAGTATCATGCATGGTGAATTGTTTAAAGTGGGTCTCATTGGGGTCTTAGCGTGAAGCGCGATTGCCGATTTTTTGTAAGCGTGACATGTGAAAGTCAAATTATTGTGGCGTGAAAACGGGAAATGAGGTCTTGGGGGACCCGGGAAATGACAAAAAAATGAGAATTGCTTACATATAGAGTGTAAGCGGGATATGGGAATCTGACAAAACAGTAAGCGGGATCCGGGATCGGAACGCCCCAATGAGACCCCCTTTAAACGGGGTCCCAGATAGCTTGAACTGGATGAAAAAGTTGTGTAATTTTAGAACTTATCCGGAATGGAATAAATAGCGATTAGGTGTATTGGGAAAATACATGGTTTACTTTTACAAATTGTGACTTGCATGACTTGGATGGAGAGTTGTGTCATTGGCACTCATACCACATCTCCTTAATATGTATTAATTTTCATTCTCAATTTTATTGTCTGATTATAGTTGTAAAAATATGAAATACTTGCAGATCATGGCTTTAGACTGTGTTTCTCAGAAAAATGATGTGCTGTTACTGTGGTCTGGGAATCTAGAAGGTGACCATCTACAAGAAACTGTAAAGACTTTGTCAGATAAGGTTACTGAGGCAGGATCTATTAAAGTGGAAAATTTAGACAGACTTCAGATCAGTAAGTTAAAACAAAGATAAAGCTTTATTTTTATTTACTTTAGTTTATATGCATTTTAATCAAGCAGTAATGTATTTTAAGACTGAAAGATTTATTGTTCATGTTGTTTGGAAAAATAGGTAATTTACATTCTATTTTCATGACTTTTTTTAAATACCTGATCACTAAAAAAACCAGACAAGTCACCATGAGTCTACTTGCTCATATTTGTGTGATAATTACTCATGTAAACAAAGCAATACATGCTCACTTTTTATTGCTTTTCCTAAATTTTTACACTAGAATAATGATTCAGGCTTTGTATAAATAGAAAGTTTCTCTTTTAAATCCAAGCACTGTTAACAGAAATTCTCTTCCTTGAGAATGTAAGTCATGATGGGGTGTCTAAATCTGGTGACATCAGTGGCATCAGCAATTTGTTTCAACATGTTCAAGCTTATATCAGGAACTATTTGTTTAAAGCTTTATATAACAGGAGGAAGAAGACCTCTTACCATGTACAGTCTGCCATGTGACCTATATTCTGTGTCATTTGTCTCTTGTGGAAAGTTTTCCTATTCACAATCATACCACATCTTCTTTTTTATATTTTAATAATATATATATGTCCATTGTTCATGGTTTAATATTTACTTTAAGAAATATTTTGTCATGTGAATATTTTGCTTATATATGTATGTGTAATAGGATAACTTTATTTCAATGTATTTGGTATACATTATTATATGATCCTTGCAAGGTCTACATATTTGTCAGATAAATTTGTTCCAACCAAAAAGTAATAGTTAACTAAAGTTATACATTCAATTATTGTCATTTTTACTGACTTTATCTAAATTCAAATATTATCCAAAATAAGATTACTGACCAGTATAATCTTGACGATCTGCACCAGGACCTTAACATAAAATGTAGGAATAACAGAAATATTTAACATGTTTAATAATATCTTAAATGTTATATGTTTATTCTAATTGCATTTTGTCCTTTATTATAGCGTCATATTCAAATTCAGCATTTGATGTAATTGTGTCCGGCATTGTACCTCCCTACAGTACAAAGCACAGTATAGATCAGCTGGGTGAAGTGTGTCGCTTACTTAGACCCGGAGGTACACTTGTTATACAACAGGCTGTGGATAATGGGTCCAACGGAGGAACACCAGAGACTGAGAAAATGGTGTCTTTGTTAAAGTTATCTGGATTTGTTCAAGTAGAGCAGGTATCTCAACTTATTTCTATACTCCTTATCATTCTTAGGAATTTGCATTAGATAAATGACATCACTAATTAGATTATCAAATGCTATGGTACTTTTCAAGTTCTTTTTCAGTTGAAACTTGAATCTTAACAAATATAATTGAGCTATTTTAGGTGCAAGTCTATCAAAAGTAACATCTTTACTGTAAAACCATAATTGTTATAGATCTAGTCACTATCACATCATGACATGTATCATGTCTTTTGTATAATTGTTTCTTCACTGGTCTAAATTTGTTTCCTCTCTGAAGCAGCTGCTGAGGATGAAGCCCATTCAAGTTAAGACAAAAGCAATGAATCATTGCTGAAAGTTAATATCAGTAGACAGTAAAAAATTCTCAGGGAATATGAAAAAATCCTATGCACCATGTAAGATTGGGGTTATATGCACCCTTAGCTCTGTATAACCATAAGTTCAGTCTACATAAAAAATAAAATAAAAACATGCATCAAAATAGGACTGAAAATTGAAAAAAGAAATAATTAGGATTTAAGTTTAAATGGCACTTAAAAACATGAAGGAACAGGATGAGTTCTCATTGCACTCACTAACTTTTTTATTTTACCAGCCAACAAAGAGTGATGATTCTAACAGAACAATTCTTCAATGCAAGTGTAAAAAGCCAGACTATGAAGTAGGAGCATCTACTCAACTTAAACTCTCATTTGCAAAGAAACCAGGTGGGTAAATATTTCCCCTTATTATTAGCAGTCAAAGATATTTTAACATTCCTCTCTTGAAACTCCCATCTCAAACCTAGAATCTGATTTTATAATTTATCAAATACAAGTTATTTCTGTTTCTTAGATACTATTTATATATTACAATTTTCATGGTTCATTGGTAAATGTAAAGTTTCTGTTGTTTGATCCTTATTTCTGCTTATATGCAATAGGTCAACTATGTGTAGTGAATGATTGTAAGTTGTTCATGTCTATCTGGCAGGTATTGTATGACCTTGACCTTATTTTGAAGGTTGATTGGCCAATGTCAAGATTTCTGGGTTAGCTCTGTTTCTATGTAATATGTTTACTAAGAGTTTCCCAAGAATTTTACATTGTGTTGTATTGACCATGTAAAATTTTAAAGTTTAACTTTACTTTTAATATATGTCAGTTACAGCAGGAAATCTAATGAACAGTGAAATTCTAATGGACGTATTCCAGTGATTTTGCAAGGATAACCCAATTACTTATTCCTTTTCCAGTATAGTGTGGTATTTAACTCATTTTTAGTACATGTTGAATAACTCTGTTTCTCTAATTCTATGGAAATTTATACCTTTCCGAACCCATTGTATAACAAAATCTAATCAACGTGTGGTTGCTGGTGATCTCAAAAGATCATTGGATGGTTTTAAGGGTCATGACCTTTTTAGCTAACTGGATGAATCAAAATATGCTAACAGGTGTCAATGAAATTGACAACTTCGTGCAATGTGAAAGGCACTCGAAGGGGATTTTCGGTTAACCAAAAAAAATGTCTTTTAAATCATTAGAGAAACAGATTCTTACATAGTTACTCGTGGATTATCGGAGTTATCCAATCCTCACCGAGGCGGCTTGGACTTTAAATTGATAATTTAACTATCTCGATTGGATAAATCCGATAATCCACTGGTATCAATGTAAGAATCTATATTTGTTTTATAGAACCAACAAAGGTAGATGACAATGTAGCTAAAGTATGGAAGTTATCAGCAGACGACATATTGGATGATGATCTGGTGGATGACGATGCATTACTGGATGCTGACGACTTAAAGAAACCTGATCCTTCAACACTACGAGGTACAGAAATATATAATATTAGGGGACAGTTCAGAATGTATCAGTTAACAATAGTACATGTACTACTTCAGATATTTATATACATAGATATGGGAAGATGTGGTGTGGGTGGCAATGAGACAACTCTCCTACCAAATAACAATCTTAAAAAATGAAAAATAAACCATTATAGGTCAATGTACGGCCTTCAACACAGAGCCTTGGCTCACACCAAACAACAATCTATAAAGGGCCCCAAAATTACTAGTGTAAAACTATTCAAACGGGAAAACCTGGCTTTCACTTAAAATTTATATCGAAGGTAAAATAATGTATGCAACTCCTACAGTGAATTTATCGGTAAGATGATAATGGTTATTTGTATCCTCAAAACTAGGCAGAATGAAAAGAGACACCTTAAGCTTTGATTGTTGAATTTGTTCACCTATTGTAAAGATTCCCTGTGGATTAATAGCTTGTCTTTCCGTTTTTTGCATGTGTTAAATGTTGAAGGTCATATGTTAACCTCTGAAAGTTTTGTCAAGTTTAAATGTTGGTTACTGTTATTTCCCTGATATTTACACATTATTTCTTTATTCATATTGTAGTTAATTGCATGGTATCAAAATACTCAAATATTGGTTTTAAAAGTCCTATTATTTAAATTACACTGGTAAGTCCCATGATACAACAGAAATAACCATACATGTTGTGTATCTGTAGCAAGGATCCGGAATTTTTTCATCTAATTTCGGTCATTTTCATACAACTTAAAAGTTGATGCCCCTTTTCAAAAAATGATTGTCAAAATCACATTACTGCATGAGACTCATTATGAATATGCTCATACTCGATTGTCATGTTCGTAGCATCAACAAACTTGTTTCACTGTTGCATCGCATTTACTTCATGATTTGTCCTACTATTTTCCAAAAATCGTTTAAGAGCAATTAAGGGAAGGCAACAGTTTAAAAATAAAATGTTTTTAATGTCTCAAAACGATAATATTCTCAGTTATCCCTTACATTTCCTTTGATTCTGAAGTCAAAATTCAAACCGGATATACTGCGACAATACTAAAACGAACAATTCCGGACTCATTTCCGGGATTAGTTTTGATTATCCAAATCACAGGAAATCATCGGCTTTTTAATATTTTACCTTTAATAGTGTAAGAATATTAATTAAAATAGTTGCACTAGCTTTATCTAGGATAAAATTATTTTAAATTTACAATTAATTGTCTAAATCTGTGGAAGAGAATTTCAAGCATGCGTATTACATAGTAAACAAAGCAAGTGTATTAGAAGTAAAAATATATTTTTTCTACGTAAATTAAACCAAGTTTTAATTTAATTTTAAATCATAATTGACCATTGTCAGACCTGTTTAGTAATTAAATAATGAAGACAGTTGGTATGGAATTTTTATTTCTTTATAATAATAGTTTGGAGCTTGTGATTAATTGTCAGGTGTGAATTAAAAACACAGGTAAAGAGATTAGCAATCATTAGCCAATAGCTCCCCGAGGCATTAATATAGTTATTAGGAGGGCCCTCAGGATTATAACACTTTATTGAAGTGGCAGTCTAATTACAGGAAGTCAATAACAAATCAAAAATATTGTCAAAATGGCGATTTTGAAAGTCGATCTCAAGAAATGACCAAAATTATTACGGTTGAAAAATAAAATTTGACCTAAATCCCAATTAAAAGTTTAGGACATTATAGTTTCAGTTTAGGACATGACTGGCAAATATGACCGTTTCCTGACCCTTGATCTGTAGCTACTATTTATTTTAGCTGAATGTGGAACTGGTCCTAAGAAAAAGAAGGCCTGTAAAAACTGTGTGTGTGGTCTAGCTGAAGAACTGGAGAATGAGAAGCCTAAGGCTAAGGCTGCTACATCTTCATGTGGTAGTGTAAGTATTCCCAACACATTATTATTAAAGGTAGTACCTAACACTACAGGGAGATAACTCTGTAAAAACTGTGTGTGTGGTCTAGCTGAAGAACTCGAGAATGAGAAGCCTAAGGCTAAGGCTGCTAAATCTTTTTATCCTACTAATTTATCATTCAGTGCTGTTCTATTCAATTAGACATGATACACAGGGAAGGCACTATCAGAATAGGGTTATCTTTACATTTTCAACCATAATTTCAAAGTGCCTCCCCTGGGTTCAATGTATGTTTTAATATTACAACCCTTATTGCCAAAGCTCAAAATTGTCCAGAGTTAAAGAATTTGTGAATAAATTTAGAAGTCTCTTAAATATCTACCAAATCCAATTGCAAACTGTCTAAAAAAAAGTTGTTACACAATAATTGTCAGAAGAGGTTTTTGTCTTGATTTTTTAAAGCAATTGCTTTCATGCCGTCGCGTATGGCCATCTTTGTGACCCAGATCAGAGACTCCGCCCAGATCAAGCCATAGTATTTTGTTAAACAGGCTCCTGGTCTGTCATTCTTAAACACCAATGTATGTTTTCTAATGCAATACATAGCTTGAAACCTCTGAAAAACGTTAGTGGATTTAAGAAGTTTCAGCATACGTTCTTGTAGATGTATTTTTGTATTTAGGGGGACAACCGTTTGACTATCAAAAAACATAGACGTCCGAGTGAAAAAAATGCATTTTTATACCTGCGATTCCGTTTTCCGTTCGTACGATGTTTCAACAAAATATGGAATCATTTCAGTTGTTGATTTAGTATTGAAAATTTGACTGAATTATCTTTTATAATATACGGTTTTATATGTTTAATTGGTGTTTTTTTAAGAAAGAGGTCAGGTGCTCTTGTTCATTCATAAAATTGTCGTTCATTCATAAATTTATCGTAAAATCAAAATCACTACACAGGTTATCTTACCTTACCTTACCAGGAAATCTTTCTCCGTCCACTTCGGGACAACCTCATTTGAGTAGTCGATATTCCACCACCACATCTATGTACACTATTTTACACACATTATCGGTAATTATATAATACACTTGAGCATGGAGATATATCAATGTTTCATATTATCCTCTATGCATCATTGAATTAGCAATGTTTAAAACAATTTCCACATTATACGAGTATATACAGTACACTATTTGACAGGTATGCTCTCGGCACAACAACAGTATAAATACGGGAGTATCGATGTTCGGAACATGTTATCAGTTCATAACAATGAAATATCCTCATTTCCTTTTAATATCTAAGGATCGGTATCTTGCTATATGTAACGCATACGACATTTGCCTGCATATTGCATCTAATTTAACAATGTTTTCACTATTTCCTTTTAGTCCAGTATAGTATAACGTACAGTCCAGGATTATTTGGATTTTATCATGACTGGAAAGTGTTCTAAAGTTGTCTTTCGATATTAGATGTAATATTTCATCGATCAGGTGAAAATATTTTTGTCGGATAGGTTCTAGAATTTGACAGTCCAACAGGAAGTGACAGAGAGTTTCATCGCCTTGATCACATAATTTACAGATCGGAGTTTCGTTTTCTGTATATCTAAATCTTTTATTCTGTAATATATAAGTGCCAGTTACTAATTTTAATTTAATTGCCAGTCTTGTTGTTTCAGGTTATACGTAGTGTCAAATGATTACCTGTAATCTAAAAATAGACAAAGTTAACTGACCTATTTTGTTGATTTGTTTGCGCAAATAATTTAGAGGAACGAAACCCTTGTTAAAAACACATAACAATAAGTTTGTTTTCCTTTTTTGTCATAACTCCGTAAGATTTATCGATCACCTTACTAATGAAATGGACCCGTCCAAACGTGATAGATGCCAATTAAGTCCAGATGAAGAGATATTTACAATTTGGAATTTTCTAGTTTCATAGATTAAAAAAAGTACATCCTTTTTGGATATCATATTCATAACTGGGTATGCATGACAAATGATAAAACCATTATCCTCGTCTTTCCAATGGACGAGTCTACTACGTTTGTTGACCCTCGACGGTCCACCGTGTTTGCAATTTTACTCAGTCACATGTCAGTTTCGAAATATTGAAGATCATTTTCACAATGTTTCCTGAAAATTGGATAAATATCAAAGCAACTTAGAGCTGTTTGTTCTTGTTCGTTTAATGACGATTTAATGTCATGTTTGTCTGTGATGGCCCCTCTTTTCGGGATTGCACGAGAATTATAGTTATCTCGTACCGCATGAGGATGACACATATCAACTGAGCAATAATGTTTGGGACTTAGTTTTTAAGAAATGATGACAAAGTAACATTATGAAAATATTTTTAGTCAGCTGAAATATAATTATTTTTTACATGTTTATGTCTTGTAAAATATTTTGTTTCTTTCCAGTTTTTCAACATTTGCGTCTGGAAAGTTGAAATGTTTTTACTGAAGTGTTAAATTTAAATTAATTATGAAAATTAAATCAATAAAGGAAATTATCGCCCAGTTACAAACACTACTAGGGGATAATCCATTATAATTTCTCTTGGAGTTATATGTTTCAGCACATGTATATTTGACCCCAACTTTAGCCTGGTAAACGTGTTGTCTCCTTGTGAAATATAAAACATATTAAAAATGACTTTCTGCTAAAGTCTTTAATTGATATAAAGTTAAAACCTTCTTAATTCTCACTAGACAACACTCCTGTCATGTTTAATTCTTAAATATATGTGGATGAAAAAAAAGTCCCCAAAACATAAACATGGCAGCAATTGCTTTTACAGCCTTTCAGGCTTTGATTTGAGTATATGTTAGGTTTAAACTATTTTAAAGAAATCTGCCATCTATTAAATATTTATCTGAGGACATAACAAAGATAAAATGTAGAATGGAAATGGGGAATGCGACAACAACCGGACCATAGAGCAGACACAGCCGGAGGCCACCAATGGGTCTTCAATGTAGCGAGAAACTCCCGCACCGAGAGGTGTACCTTCAGATGGCCCCTTAACAAATATGCATACTAGTTCAGTGATAATGGATGTCATACTAACTCAGAGTTATACACAAGAAACTAAAATTTAAAATCATACCAGACTAACAAAGGCCAGAAGCTCCTGACTTGGGACAGACGCAAATTTGCACCTGAGTTAAACATGTTTTTTTTAGGGGAGATCTCAACCCTCCCATATACCTCTAGCCAATGTAGAAAAGAACATCTTGTCTCCTGAGTCAGTGCTATATCACAGACTTTTTATGTTCTCATACTTTGTCTGATTATTTATCAATTTATGTATTTTCAGTGTTACCTTGGTGATGCCTTTCGTTGCTCATCTTGTCCTTACCTTGGAATGCCAGCTTTTAAACCTGGAGAGAAAGTGGTCTTAAGTGAAAGACAGTTGACAGCTGACCAGTGATAGGACACAATCCATCAATAATTGATACATGAACTCAGTCTTTATTACAGAATATGTGCAATGTAAAAGCTCTGTGGTTGTAAATAAATTCATGGTTAACATTATTTCTTTATATTATTACCTTTAGTACACAATTTTATAGCGTGTAATTTCATTCCATACATTTACATAACTTTTCAAGTTTTAGTAGAGGCCTAGGTGGCCAAGTGGTCTTAGTATTCACCAGCCAGTCAACACTGAGGTTGTGAATTTGAATCCTGCTCATGCTGGTGCAATCAACTCTAAACTTAAGGTGGTACCTAACACTACAGGGAGATAACTCTGTAAAATCAGCAGAACGTTTTAATGACGTTGTGCTGTTCAGGTCAAGGAATAGTAAATGGGCTATGTCGCAGATTTTGCATACAACCTTGGCTCGTTGAACTACAACTGAAAATCGAAAAAAATAATACATTTATCTCTTTAATTATCTGAAAAATTGCAGATTGATTTCTTTTAATATTGGTGAATATTTGTATAGAAAGCACATAAAATTTGTGAAAAACCTTCTAAAATTTGTCTTAAAATCGTCAAATCTCTAATTCTACTCCATACTCCATTCTCAAAAAACTATATGTTGTTGACACATAAATTTCTGTTTTAATGTTATAAAATAATCATAGGGTCACGGACTTCGTTTTTTGTAAAAAAAATTATTTTTTTACCATGTTGGTAGTGAAAAACGTCAAAAATCAATGTTTTACGGCCTGCAACGCGATATTGTTACGATTATTTCAACGTTTTGTTGGATTTTTTCATAAAGAACGCAACTTTGAATGATGTATACCGTAAAAACGAAGTCGGTGACCCATCTTTATTTTGCATCATTATAACGGAAATTTATGTATCAACAACATATAGTTTTTTAAGAAAAATCTATGGAGTATAATTAGAGATTTGGCGATTTTAAGACAAATTTTAGAAGGGTTTTCGCCGATTTTATGTGCTTTCTATACAAATGTTCACCCATTTTGTAAGAATTTAATCAGTAATATTTCAAATGATAATTGAGATAAATGCAATATTATTTCGATTTTCAGTTGAAGTTCATCGAGCCAGAGTTGTATGCCAAATTTTACTGAAATCGGTGATATAGCCCATTTACTGTAACTTGACCTTAAGGGAATATTAAGCTTCTCAATGATCAAAATAAGTTATTGTCAAACTGCTATATAACCAGTGTAATTTTTCTGATTAAACGGTTGGTTGTTTTTTTTTGAAATTTTTATATTTTTGTCAAAATTTTAAGAAAATTAAACGAGCCAAATTAATTTTAGTTCAGGTGTTAGGTACCACCTTAATTGACAAGGATTGTCGGTTCCTATCGAAAGTCAGTGTTTTTTGCCAGGCACTCTAGCTTCCTCTTCCCTTAAAAACTCACTGCTATCATGCTATGAAATTGCACAATAGTGTTGAAAGAAGCTTTAAACACCAATTAATCTGTGAAGTTATAGTTGCCAGTTCTTATCTTGCATTTGTGAAGCCTCAGTGGGTGATTGGTCCCCTGTATCACAATAAAAATAAGGAGAAGTGGTATGATTGTCAATGTGTCAAATATCTATCAGAGGCCAAATTGAAGTAGATGTTAGTTATTATAGCCTGTCAACACTGAAGCTGTCAGTTCACATTATTTGTAGAAAACCTTTTATGTATGATCATGGTACAAACTTTATTTATATATGTCAATTAGATTCTGAGAAGACTTTGACCATTATATTTTCCATTTTGTTCCATGGGGACTCACACTTACCTCTAATGCTGTCATACTTGCAGGTCAAATCAACAAAAAGCGGTGCAGAGCCTCCATATAGCATAAACCCACTGCATTTGTATGCACCTGTCCTATGTCAGGAGCCTATTGTTCAGTGGTTGTTGTTTATTGGTGTGGGTCATGGGTATTTATTGCTTTTTATATAGACGAGAACATTGGTTTTTTAATGTTTTTACCCTTACTAATTTTTGGGGCTTATTTTGCTTGCTGTTCGGTGTGAACCAAGGTGCTGTGTTGAAGGCCGTAATTTGACCTATTCTTTTAAATTTGTGACTTGAATGGAGAGTTGATTCATTGGCACTCATACCACATCTTCCAATTTATATAGTATTCTTGCCAACTATGGTTCTAATTGACTCAAGGTTTCAGAGTTAAACAATGAATTGTCTGACAGTAGGACAGCAGATGCAAAGTGATTACTGTAAACCAACTACAACGCGGCTATTTTATTTCGCGATTTTCTTATTTACTTCATGAAGTTTAATAAGGAAAGATCCAAGGTTTACATTTTCGGGACGATTTATATTCGCGTTATTTTTCTACTCGCGAAAGTCGCGAAAATTAGTTGGTTTACAGTATTAAAGTACTTGGAAGGATGAGCTTAATATTTGAAGAAAACATCACACACCAAGAGATTCACATTTATTGCAGAAGAGTGTTAAACAAGAATATAAACAATAAATAAATCACAACCTTAAAAATAGTACAAACATACTTCACTACAAGCATACATGAGTATCAAACTTAAAGAAACACACTTTATTGAACAAGACTTACAACAAAACTTTAGAGTTCTTGTCAGCTTTATTAATTCAAATTTATAAAAAAGAGAAATGTTTTATTAGATATGTGGATATGTTGGATATGTTATTTAATATCTAAAATACACACTTTGAATTGGCCGTTTCAGAAACTAAAGCATCATGGGTAATTTCATTGTTTGTACCCCAAAGTGAAAATAACGTTACGTCATAGGTTGAATTTCCATTGTTTATAACGTTTTAAACCAATCAAAACGCTTTGGTGTACGCTTTTGAAAATATTACCCAGGATGCATTAGATTCGGAAACGGCCAATTGTATTGCCCCTTTACATTTCATGATTTAGATTTATGTTGAAGGTCTCACAGATAATGAAAATTATACAAAGTCAGATGTCAATGGGACATGATACATGTGATCTTACAATTATTCAAAGTCCACATATTTATAGTATCTAAGAAACTGAAACATGAAAAATTAACATTGAGAGAATTAGGTCAAGGTCAAATAAACCCTTCCAATTATTCTGTTCACTAAATATAGTGGACCTTGCATACAAGGTATTTATAGGATCTGTGAAAGACATTATCATGAAAATGTAAGGCTGATTAATAATTTATGACTCCTGTCAAAAGGAAATGCCTAACATTTGCGGTCATATAAAAAGTAAGAATCTTCAGATCAAAAAGAAATCTGTATACCAGATAAGGATTATGCAACTCTCCTACCTTCAGAAATGTCAAATGTTATACAAAAAGTTAACAAGGACATTAATTAACAAGCATTCCTATGTTTCTCTGCATCAGGGGAGACAAAAAAGAAGTAACAAATATAGGAAAACAAATTAAAATTTCCAAAATAATTTGACTGATTGTAATTGTTAAGAAATAATGCTGACAACTGGAGCATAAGCACAAGAGGCTCCAAGGAGAATATATCACTTTATCACTTGCTTATATGTGTTATTCAATTTGAAAAAAAAATCATCCAGATTTCTGAAATATACTATTACATACCAGCAGGCTTATTATATTAGAAATAAAGGTAGCTAAAGTATACAACTGTTCAAAAGTCATTAAAAAATAATTGAGGGAAAACCAATCTGTTTCTTTACAAACCAAAATAAAGCTTATCATGATGGTTACAAAGTATCGGAGAAATTACCATATAATCAATTAACTTGCATGAATTTTTGTGTACATTTTGACCTATATATGTCTGGAAATAAGCTCAATTGCAGCCTTAAATCATTTTAAATAGAGACACAAAATATTGCAGAACTAAACTTAGACATAAGATCATCTTAATATAAGTTTTGAAGTTGCAAATATCAATCTAAGATGATCATTTTCCAGCAAGTCAGACACTCATAAAAACATTTGTACACACCAAATCATATCATGTTCAACAGAACAAGGAATGTTAGTTAATGTACATGTGGTCACACACTTTAGAAAGTTTAGGGGCACACCAAAAAGACACTTAAACCGTGAACCCAAAACAATATTATGTTTAAAACGATGTAACCATGAGAAAGGACATATTATATGGACTAGATACATCCTTAAAACTGTGATATGAATGATGACGTTCTCTAGTATATTGATGGTTCATAAAAACATACAAAAGTAAATAAATATTGCCCTATAATTATGATTAGGTTTGATCAATTGCACTTTTTATTCTTTAGGAGTTTTGAAGTTAAAATACCTTCACTTAACCTTCATCTAAATCCTAATACATCTTATTATATCATATCTAAAACTTTAATAAATAGCATGGTAAAATGTGCATGTAAATCATAAGGCTTTATTGAAATTTTTAAATAATCCAATTATTTTATTCCTTATTTTGAAATACACTAATTTTTCGTTCCCCTGTTACAGATGACAAGGGCAAATCATATACCATATACATGTGGTCTTATTTTGATGAAATTAACATCATCTAAAACATTGTAAAGTGAAATGAGAAAAAAAAATCAGATGTTCATTCATAAGATTGTCATTATTTCAATATCAATCATTTGAAAACTTACAGTATATGAAAAATTGCAGCATTTTCAGACTCAAGACATGAAAACTAAGAGTAAAATACAAATCTGATTGCTTTTTATGACAGTGATATGCATTCCAGGAAAATAAGGCTGGATTTTTTATCAATGTTGTTTTATGTAAGACAACAGTCGTGAAATACTACTTGTTTTTTTCTGTACTGAACTTTACAAAATCAAGATACACATGGCAAATATGATATGTTCTAATTGTCAAAACCACAATCCTTTCCTATTATCTTCGATTGCAACATCATTAACATAATGATCTGTATGCCATAGAGAATAGGTAATTCATTGTCATTATTACACATGGGTTGGGAATTGCATTTTAACTCTCTGACTGACTGTAAATACAGGATATATAGGGTCTCCATGTATAAAATCCATTAACACTTTCTTACAACTGAGGGTATCACCCCAACTAGAGTTTGTAATTGTAAATGATAGTATCACACTTTCTGATTGGTCATTTGTAACACAGACTGTGATTGACAATGGTAATCCGTCCAATGGCATCAACTGTTCTATCTTGCTATTGTGGCAGTAAACAAGATTCCCATTGGAGCAAGCTATTCCATAAGATTTCCCATTCATTCCAACAAGTTCTTTGTTCCCTAATTGATTAGATGCTATCCCTACTCCAAACAAATATCCAGATTTGGTATCTCCCACATGACTTGAGTTCTTCTCTATAGTCACAGACCAGAGTGAGTTAGAGTCCAGAGATTCTGCCGTAAAGCTTGTAGAATTAAATCCCCAGGTTGTCAAACATTTGTTCTGTACACGAGGGGCCTCCTTCCCAGCAGACGACGGGGACTTAATGAGAGGTATTATGCTTTGACATTTACCAGGTTCATCAGCTGAAATTTGAAATACAATGGTTTTTATTTTCATTTTAAGTTCAATGCTATATATATATATATTAAATTTTAAATCTTTCACAAAATAATGTTGGAGAACTTTTTACTTCATTTCCTACCAATATATATCATGATATAGGAATATCTTCTTTAAAAAAAACACTCGAATATTATTAATTGATGTCAACCATTTTCATTATCACACAAATAACTTATCACAATAATTTAGAAATAAATTGGCAAACCCTATTCATGACATAAAGAAGTAAGTCATTGTAACAATTTATTTCTTTGAGTTTTTTTGTTGTTGTTTTTTTTTTGCTGTTTTGCAAATTCAAAGTTTTTATTGTTTAAATGTCATTGGTCATATTTGTACATTAACACAAGTGGATTCGACAAGAGGCTATTCAAATCCTTTCTCATACTCAATGGATTGATAAATCTAATTCTATTTTAAATATATTCTGCTTATGCATAAATATTGCACTAATTAAAGGGAGATAATCCCCTTTGTTGATTTTATTATTGTGTGTTGTATAATAAGTCTTTTCAGTATTATGTAGGTCTCATTCACTGACAATCAAACAGATACATTTAAGATCCACTTCATCAAATAACATTAAATATACTTACTAGCCATTGTCTGTAGACAAGACATTGAAGCACTTCTAAACTTTGTCACAGCCCTTTTTAAATCTTGTTGAATGGAACAGCTCCGAACTAGTTCACAATAATGTGTCCTGGATTTCTGTAAACTGCAAAATAAGACATTTTCATTTATATCTAAATAAATAATTGAGCATCAAAACGATTAAAAATTGAAAACAAAATCTTGCAAAATGAAAGATTTACAAAACAAAAAAACAATACAGTCTAAAACAACAGAAGATAATGGAAATGTTGACAGTCTGAGTATGCTTTCTTTATTTGAAACTATAACACCTATCTGCTTATAACTTATATCCACCAACATGTTGGTTTTGTTTCCCTGACAGTGTTAACTGTGTGAGTTAAACTTAAATTCACTATTTCCCCTCCATCAATAAGCATGATATTTAAGGAATAACAGTACTGTAGTTGAAGAGTTGCCACCGTCAATTGTAGATTTGACGGTCGCAAATGCAGTTTTACTGGCGACGCGTAGCGGAGACAGTAAAACGGAGATTTGCGACCGTCAAATCAAAATTGACGGTGGCAACTCTTCAACTACAGTACTGTTATTCCGATTCTAATGCATTATAAAAAGAAAAAATATGATAAAACTTGAAAAAATGTCTAAATTTGTCAAATAAAAAAAAATCCGCGAATCTTCATGAATGATTTTCGCACAAAGACGTCATGGCTAAACGTGACGTCATACAAATGAAAACTTACAAACTGGAGGTTATGACGTTACATGTACGCTTCAAATTCGGATAAAATTACATTAAAACAGCGAATTCGAGGTAGGTGTTGTTTTATTTTCGATTATATAGTAGTAATCGAACATTTATTGATTCATCAATTCAAAATGGCGGGTCCCTCCTTAGTTACGCCTGGTCAACTGTGGATTTGACGGCAACTTTTAGCCAATGAAAAAAATTGTTACATCCAAATTGCATTAGAATTATAAATGAAAGAAACTTAATTGTTAAAGATCTTATGTTGACCTCTAAATATCTTTGTTTTTCTACTTGTTTATATGTGTTGCTGCCTCAGTAAAGTACATACAATGTATCTTAACATTCCATTTTACTCATGATATATTTTGAACTGTCAAACCCTATTCTGTTGACACTTTTTCTTTTAGAAAAGTCCTGACTAAGTTATATATAATGCCTTACCAATCTTCAATCTCCTGAGTTTGTTCTGTTAATGGAGGTATTTCAGTTGCTCGACTAAGTAAACCTTTCGTATGATCTTCATCTAGAATCTTCTTACAAGACTCCAACAGATCTTCTACTTGTTTAGAGGTTTTACTGTTAACGTCCAGATGATTGTGCAGCTGAGATACAGATTTTGATTTGGCAGAGGTCAGTGATTGGATGAGAGCCTGTTTCTGTTGACGTAAAGCAGAGGTCGTGTCCTCTAATAACCTGCGGTACTGATTCTCTACTTTCTGACATGCTTGGCGATGAACATCCTGTAAAATATATAGGCAAATTTAAACAAGTGAAACTGCTAGAGTATCTCACTGATCATACCCATGCTGCAATTAGATAATTTAAATAGTGTAAAAATATGTAAGTGTTTGGACAACGGGTCATAACGCATCACACAGCTGACTTATATATATATACAACCTGTAATCTCAGAAATCCATATTATGTAGTTCCTGAGAAAGATGCTATGAAAAACTATTCATGTCATGGATGGACAGACTGAAGGATGGACGGACTGACGGATGTAAAACAGTATATCCTTTAAAAAAGTGGGGGTATAATAATCGATATAAAAATAATCATAATGTAACTTTAACACAAATAAATTCTTCTTTGTGTCAATATTTATGGGAATCGAAAAGGTAATATTTCATACATTTCAAATATTTAAATTAATCTACTATTGGAAATAAAAACAATCAATATTTTTACCTCTAATTCTTCACTTAAATCTTCCATTTTCTGACTTTGTTCCTGGACTACAGAAGACATTGTTTCTAAAGACTTCTTTGTTGACTCAACTGTCTCCTACAAAAGATCAGATTGTATTAAAATTAGTCTTCTACAATATTTCAAGTTGACAAAAAACAAGAATTTGTGTCAATAGAACACCATGCAGTGATTGCACTGTCACATTTCTCTATTCTTTAGCAAATCATTCAAAACATTCATTTGGCTTATGTTCAAAATTACCAAAATATATACTAATATTTTCGCAAGAAAAACATGCCTGGTAACATTCTTTTTGATTCTTAAAAGAATACTTCTTGGTCTACAACATATCTCAATATCAGCAAAATAACAATAAAATGTGTAACCATGGTAACTGTATCAAATCTTCTTTAAGGTACTGTTTCTCTGACTGGGGTGTTATAACTTTACAGGGCAACACCAAGAAGTCAGAAAAATCCTGATTTATAGTTGTTCTGAAAATCTGAATTATTGCATTTGATAAATTGCAGACAGTAATTAAATTGTCCTTACACGAATAATTAAAACAAATGCAGGTATGTCATTGAATATCTAACACATCAAAATAATGTTCTCTCAATTACAGCTTGGGAGAGATATTTGTAAAAGCATGTTAACAATCAGGAGTTATTAGCTGTCTTTAGCATTGTTTAGATATGTGTAAAAGCATGTTAACAATAAGAAGTTATTAGCTGTCTTTAGCATTGTTTAGTATCACAGCAAGTTACATTTACAAGTAACATTACATTGTAAAAGTATATAAAAAATGTGCATTTCACCATGGGGCATACAGATGACAAATTTTCTATCACTTTCAAATCATATGTCTAACATATATACATGTCAAATTTCTACAGGTGAAAATTGGTATAAAGATTGTATTTTTAGATTCTTGTTTATTAACTTGTCTAATACATAAAACAGAAATTCATGCAATTACATTAGTCTTAATTTACAGTGAAAGATAGATGAACCAAACCCTACATATAAATATATGCATATTATACTGCCCATTAATCTTATAACCAGATTTTTTTCTTCAAGAAATATACAATAAATATATATAGAATTAATTACATACATGACATATATACCATAGTTTTCTGCATCATAGGCTTACTTAAAAACATTTGTCATAGTAGAAACTTATGATCAGCTGCTTATAAAAAAAAAAATTTTAGTTTTCAAGAAACAATATTTTCTGTTTTTTTTTTTATTTGAATACTGTCATGACTGTAAAATCAGAAATTATTGTATGCATTTATTATTGTGATTTTGTTATTTTAGAATAAAATGTGATTTTAATTTTTGCGATATTGAGTAAAATCCTCCTTAATTCATATAAAGTATTTAAAAAAAAAGTTTAAATTATTGCAAATATAACCCTGTCGCATTTATCGCAATATTTACATCACAATAATTTCTGAATTTACAGTAAGCTTAATTTACCTTGACCTGCTGACATGCAGACTCTCTAGCCAAAACCTTGTGCCCAGTATGTTTCCCCAGACCATCACATAAACATAAATGACACACTAAGACTTTACATTGATCACAGAACACAGTGGCTTGCTCTGTAGTATGATCTTCACAGAATGCTGGCTTAGATTCACCTTCCATGTGACTTGGTTTACGTATACGATGGTGACATAAAGTTCCTCGGCGAGGATGGAATTTTTCTAAACATCTCTCACAATATAAGACAGAGCACTGTTCACAGAACCATGTGGCTTTGTTTGGAGATTTTCCGTCGCACAGACCACAGAGTTCATTAACATCCTCGGTGAATACAGGGCTATCCCTATCTGATGATTGACTCCCTAGGGACGAGTTCAGTGATAGACTGTTGCTCTTAAACTGTGATAGACTAGCACTTTGGATTTCTTGGAAACGGAACACAATATTTTCCAGGGCAAGATTTTTAGGCAAGTTGGTTAGTTGTTCTTTAGACACCTGATGTTTTTTCCGACATGAGGGACAATCTAATCCTAAATAAATAAATAAACATTTACAACAGCAGATAAAATACATTCATAGATTATTAAGATGTCTATTAACATAGACATTTTGACATTTTCTCTTTAGATAATTATGACTTCAACCACTTTAATTTTTTTCTTAAACTTTGTGTGAGAATCATGATAATCACAGAGGGTCATAAAAAGGTTTTTGAAACAGTCAAGTAAATCAAAGCATTGCCAAATCTTTGTAAAGGAAGTAATATTAGAGTTTTAACACAGATAGGTTTTTATTCAAATTGACGACTTATAACATGTATAAAGGAATAATTAAATTTTGAAGTAAAACGTCTTCTTATCGCTTGAAAGTGTTTTGTCTATGAATTCCTTCTTGAAAATGGAATTTTAAATTAAAAATTTAAGTAATGACTTATATTTTTTTAAAACAACCTAAGTGTTCACTTTTAAATAACACGCAACGAGGCTATTCAGTGTGCACCACATTTTTATGGTTATGTTTTCACTGACAGATTATTTTTTTACAGTCATTTGTTGAATAAATTTTATAATGATCATGAATATTGTTATTTTTTTTGCTAGTGGAACAATTAATAAATGTGTACCTTCCTGTCCTGATTTGACTCTGGATTGTATAATATCTTCTAAACATTTCTTACAGAGACTGTGAGAACATGGTAACATTAAAGGGTCAGCATATAGTTCTAAACATACTGGACAGGTCAACTCTTCCTCCATTCTATTGTAGGGTTCATCTATAAAATAATACATTTATATTGAGGGTGATAAATTAAGAATGAGGGTAATATATAATAATAATTTTAAACCATTGTGTCTAGCAATATGATTATTTGATTTGAAACTACCATTTTAAATATTAGCTTGTAAAATTACCTGGTATTAATATAGAATAATATAATTCCTTTAAATCATATATTTTACAGTTACAGTGTATTTTCCTTCAAAACTTATATCTTACTATATCAATTCCTTAACTGCAACACACATTCAATTAGAACAACATAATTTGTCAATTAGTTTAACTGATTTGTATATAATTTTGTGATCTTGGTCATCACACCTTCAGGCCTAAGGGCAGATAATCATCTAATTTTACATGAATCTAACGAGTACGAGGGTCATATAAATGTCATATTAATGATGACCTACAGTAATTTATGTTGACTAAATATACTAGGATCAGAATAGTTTAACCTTTAGTTAGATCAAACTAGTTTCATCAGCATCATGTTTATTTTTGATGTTCAGTTACATATTTGGAATAAACTGCAATGATGTAAATATAGATTCCTACACTGCAACAACTGTGTAAAATAATACCAAACATTGAAGCTTGGTTAGGCTCTATTTTGAGTTGATATCTCAATTCAATGAAAATAAAACAAATGAACCCAAAGTACAATACTTAAAAGATCTAAATAAGGACCCAATATGTAAAGAGATAGCACTGGTATATATTTGATAGGAGAATTCCATCCATAACATTTAACCTTGGTTAACATTTTATTTCTGGCAAATCAATTTTTGAAGTTAAAGTTCTTGCTTTTCGTTGAACCTGTATGTTGAATTTTCATTTCCACTCTCAGCTAGTCAGTTTTATTGAATTGGTGTGAAATTAATACCAAATGAAATAAGTTAAATGTAATCAAAATAACTATTGATACAGACACAACAAGTGAAACTGCGAGCTACTGCTCACTGATGACACCCCTGCCGCAAGTGGATAATATAAATAGTGTAAAAATATACAAGTGTTCGGTAAACAGGAAGTTGTCAAGTGATCAATCTGAAAACGCATCACACAGTATAGCTGACTTATATAAATCCTGAAACCAAATTTCAGAAATCCTTGTATTGTAGTTCCTGAGAAAAATGTGACGAAAATTTTCAACTTGGCTATCATGTGTAAAATCATACAAGTGATCGGAAAACAGGAAGTTGTCAAGTGATCAATCTGAAAACGCATCACACAGTATAGCTGACTTAGATAAACCCTGAAACCAAATTTCAGAAATCCTTGTATTGCAGTTCCTGAGAAAAATGCGACGAAAAATATTCATGGGACGGACAGACTGACTGACGGACTGATGGACTGACGGAAGGACAGACAGAGGTAAAACAGTATACCCCCTCTTTTTTAAAGCTGGGATATAAATATAACATAATGGATTGAATAACTGATAACTTGCAAATTTCCTTTTTTTGTTTTGTTTTGTAAAGCAAAGTAAATTTAATTTGCTTTCAGTGGATAAATAAGAAGTTGTATTCTAGATATATATACCGGTTTTATGAAGACATGAAATAATAGTTAATACTACTAGACAGTGCATTAAAAGTGACAGAATGGTATTTGACAAAATATTAAGAGTAAATAGTCATGTCATTATAGAGATGACTTATTACTATGACCTTGACTTCATTCATTACGTAAGTCCTGAACATATATATCTTAAAATCACAAAATCTGAGAATTTTATAAAAAAAATGTGACATACATTTATTTGACTTGAGTAATTCTATTAAATGGTGAAATAGTATGGTAAATCATGCACAGTGACTTAACACAGGGCATGTGACATGTTTATAGACACTTTAGTCTAAAGTTAAAGTCCTTATACTACTGTCAAGTACCATAACACCACATTATTAAAACAAGACAAACACATTTAAACTTGGTTAATGTATTCATAAACTTTAAAATAATTGTCTTCTCTTAAATGTACAATGTCCTCTGAAGACAGTGTGGAATCAAAAGCAGCATTTACAGTTCTACTTAGGCCTTATGTTTCAAAGATCAATCAAAGACAAGTGTAGATTTAAGGGAGAAGGGGAGGAGAGGAGTACCTCCTACAAAAATATGTAAAAAAAATTAAAATTACAAAATTAAATTATCTATAATTTGGTGTTACAATAAAATCCTGAAATTACTTAATCTCAAGTTTGTTATATAAAGTATAATCGTTAATTTCTCTGTCATTTCATCTTTGTGAATGGTTTTCTCATTGGCAATGATACCACATCCTTTTTAACATGTTAGAAAACAGCTATTTTTTACCTTTAATAATTTACTCCTTACCTTTAGAGCTATGCTGTGAGCTGATGGATATATTCTGAAGTTTCTCTGACATGGTCACAATCAATGAAGCACTCTCCCTCAATTAATCATCATGATATCTGAGTGTTTACTCCTTACCTTTAGAGCTATGCTGTGAGCTGATGGATATATTCTGAAGTTTCTCTGACATGGTCACAATCAATGAAGCACCCTCTCTCAATTAATCATCATGATATCTGAGTGTTACTCCTTACCTTTAGAGCTATGCTGTGAGGCCATGGGAAAATAATTCATGGTTTCCACTAACCCGACCGGGTCACTATTTTACTGCCGGGTCATTCAATTTTTAAGTGAAAAAAAAAAAAAAAAATTTAAAAAAATTAAAAAAAAAAAAAAAAAAAAAAAAAAAAAAAAAATTTTGCAGAGACAACTAAAAGTGTGTTGGAAGTATGCAAGTTTAAATTCCGCTTTAGAAACAATACATATAGATATAAAATTATGCATGGTAACAAAAAAAAAAAAAAAAAAAAAAAAAAAAAAAAAAAAAAAAAGCCTGCCTGCCGGGTCTTTAAAATTTTCCCATGTTAGGGGAAACTAACAATTAATTTTCCATGGCCTGAGCTGATGGATATATTCTGAAGTTTCTCTGACATGGTCACAATCAATGAAGCACTCTCCCTCAATTAATCATCATGTTATCTGAGTGTTACTCCTTACCTTTAGAGCTATGCTGTGAGCTGATGGATATATTCTGAAGTTTCTCTGACATGGTCACAATCAATGAAGCGCTCTCCCTCAATTAATCATCATGTTATCTGAGTGTTACTCCTTACCTTTAGAGCTATGCTGTGAGCTGATGGATATATTCTGAAGTTTCTCTGACATGGTCACAATCAATGAAGCACTCTCCCTCAATTAATCATCATGATATCCCAGTAATTCACTGAAAGTAATTTAATTTTTCACTTAATTAGAGATGTCATTTTCTGTAATCATATTTCACAGGATAGAATACTGGATCAATATAAATTCATTTCTAAATTGACAACCTGTTGTACCATCAACATGATCAGATGGCTACATGCAACAGAAAATATCTATAGGAGTCAATTCCAAAGTTGTACATAATAAAATTGAACTAAAATTGAGAATGGAAATGGGGAATGTGTCAAAAAGAATACAACCCGACCATAGAACAGACAAGAGCAGAAGGTCAACATTAGGTCTTCAATGCAGCAAGGCACCTAAACAAAAATCTATACTAGCCTGGATGATCTTGGACATTTTTACCCGGTAAAAAACACCACATCTTGAGAAATAATTAAAAGATTGATAGACAGCTGAGAATGACAATAAACCATTAGACAAGAGAGTGTACCTTCTTACTTTACATAGAAATGCATTGAAAATTGGCAGCAACAAATATGATGTCACTGTGGAATCAGAAAGTCCAAATGATATGATCAATATAATATATATGAGAGATCATGCTCTCCTCATTCTTTATAACGTTCCGTTATCATGATTATGTCCAATTCTATCATGGAGAAATGGACATTGAATATCCAGTACATTTTAGCTGGTCTGACAAATTCCTTTAGATCAAGTGCTCTTACCAATCTTAACAATTTATGCAGATGACCTGAATAAAACTTACAAGCTCATGTACATGATGTATTTACTTGAGGCATTTTTATGGAATTTTTATCATCCAATTTTTTCTACAAAATGAAAGAACTATACATTTGGATCACTTTGAGATTTCAAGGCTTTGGTATCATTTTAAAAATAAAATGAGGATTAAACATTCAAATTTCACATGTTTTAAACCAAAATTTCAAATAAAAATATCAAGGCCATGCTCCTTTGATTGTTGATGATGTGAATCTTCCTTCAATCCAACCTAAATACAACTAAAAGATAGAGAATACCTGATTTTTTCTGAATATCAAAGTTAAGTCATTTTCATTTGAATTATTTTAAATCCAAACATGTCAAATGGAGGTTTTGAATTCTGTTTACAAGGTCAATATAAATGTATCAATATTATTAGCCTGATAACCTTACCTATGAAAGTCAACATCCATATCATAGGAATAAATCAATAAATACAGGTGTTCTCAATACAATTACAGATGTATCTACAGGTGATCCTAAATCAATCTTAATAGTAAAAATTAACATACATCTAATTGTTAGATATTATCTTTAGATCAATAATAACATATTTTAAAAAGTTTGAAGTAGCAATTTTTCATATGTTTACCACATTTCCTCACTGATATCAAATTCATATATCAAAATTTTCAGCTGAGATTTCTGAAGAATTTATCATACATGTCATAGATTTATAAGAGTTAGTATTTACACATGTTACAGTAATTAATTTCCGAATACATTTGTGATGTTTTGTCTCAAAAATACAAAACAAACTTTAATTAATTACTCTATTTGAAATTGAAAACAACTGAAAAAGGCTGTAAATCATAGTAAGGTGAATGATACCAAATAATAAATCAAACTTTACTTGTTCTATCAAAAATAAATTTACAAATTTACAGATTTTTTTTTTACATTTAGCGTTAAGTGATCTAGCTAGCAACATAGCAAATTTGACTACTTGTAAGAAATTAATAATGAAAAATAATAATTGGCATAAAACTATGAGTAAGAGTCTACATGGTGGATTAATGCAATCTAAATTTAGTGGTGTCAACCGACTCAGCACAAAGCATGCAGTGACTATTTTGAAAAAAATACGTGTAAGTCATTTTAAAATGGAAATTATTTTTAGTACATGTACTACATTTACTAGAGTAAAATCTAAGATAAAATAAGTACATGATGTACAGACAGACGTACAAATGATGTATATATACAATGTTTATGAATATGAATGAGAGTCTAAAAAATCGGAGATAATGTTAATTAACCTTACAATGCAACCACCTGGAATCACACTTAATGAGGTAAAACATCTGTGTTTAGTAAAGATGTTCAATTAGATAATTAAATATAGATAGCTCAAGTCCTTGTGAACTCTCATACAGGTTTTTGCTGTCATAGGTGGTGTAGTTTGGCCACAAAGTAACATTAAAGTTTTTTCACCAACATAAATAGACCTAAACAAGTCTGTCATTTTCTGACTTAGATAAGTCTAAAATTGAAACTACATTTTTATAATAAATACTTGTTTCCACTTATCATTGCTTATTGAAGTCAAAATCAATAATCGACTAGTTTATGTCTGAGCTCTGACTGATCATCTTTATAGGATTCATCCCGATGAATCCTGCCTCTGATCCATAGTTTGTAAAAAAAAGTTAAATTGTGGACAAAGAAGATTTACATAAATTAACGATGTTTGACAATAAAATTGAGAATGGAAAAGGTGAATGTGTCAAAGAGACACAACAACCCAAGCAAACAGCAGAAACCATCCAAATACCACCAATGGGTCTTCAACACAGCAAGAAAATCTGGCAAGCTTTTATTGGAAAAGAATGTGCTGAGTTCACGAAAACCTTCGGTCCTCTCAGTCCAGACTGCGGAAATGAGAATCTGACCAGTACTTTGAAGGCTAGTGGTGGTCCCGATGACCAATGTGCTTGAAAGCACTGAACAGTAAAGATTGCTGCATTGGTTGTAGTTGATTTAACAGCTACATGTATTCTAGACAAATGATGATAACTCCAATTTTTAAAGATGAGGTTAACAATGACATATGAATTGATATTTTAATAGATATTATATTCCTGCACCTTGCAACAGTTATGTATTTTCTTGATAAGTATAACATTATTTTTCTGTCTTGAATATCTGAACATACATGACATATATTACATTGATAAATTTCTGGAAATGTTTATGGATAGAATGAATAGAATGGAACCCCCCTTTTTTTCGGCCTATCAATGCATTTGAATGGTGACATATAGTTGGAACCCCCCCTTTATCCTGGGTTGGGAACCCCCCTTTTTAAAATGGCTGGATCCACCCCTGATGTCCGCACATTTTTACATTGGTCATCAGATTTATGTGCAGCTTATTTATTTTGTACTGGTTTATGAAATTTATTATACATTTATATATATATATAAACAAACCAAAATGGGGAGCTACAGATGGCCATATAATTTTTTCAATGAGCCATCCGTGTGGAGCCTTCTGATGAAACCAACAATTACTGTCACAACTGAGACCAGGTGGTCCAGAGGGCACAGCTTTATAGGACTGCAGAGGATTAACCCCGAACAGTTGGGGCAAGTATGGACACAACATTCAAGCTTGATACAGCTCTGAATTTGGATTGTGATAAAATTTTTGACCTTATATGGGTTTCTTACACAAAACAAATGTCAAGATCTTACAAATCTATTTAAAAAATTTGAAAGAAAAAAAATTGAAAACTACTACCACCACCCTTTTTTTGCAATTAGACAAAAACCTGACATTTCATTATACATAATTTACAAGCAGTGTTAGGGAGGTAAATCTTGTGGTCTCATTTCAGAGCGATTCATACACTTAAACACAGTTATTGTTTGAAAACTACAAAAATGCTTATTTTTGGGCCCCCTTTTTTGCCTTTCACTCCTAAACTATTTGGACCATATATAACCCCCAAAATCAAAACTTACTATCCCTTTATAGTATGGAATCTTGTGGTATAATTTCAGAGAGATTCATGCACTTAAACACAAGTTATTGTTTGAAAACTTAATAAATGCTTATTTTGGTCCCCTAATTCCAAAACTATTGGGACCATAACCTTCATAATCAATCCCAACCTTCCTTTAGTGGTATTAAACCTTCTGGTAAAAATTTATAAAGATCCATTCAATAAAACAAAGCTGCTGACAAGTTATGTCCAGAAACTAAATGTGTCTTCGGACGATGATGCAGACGACCAAACAGACAATGACATGATTGATAGCATTACAATGTATACAATGCAAAATAATTGTTTGCAGTCTATAAAAATTATTCAGATGATGAAATGGACAGTGAAGATAAATTTCAATTAGAACAACCATTAGACCAGAACTGGTCTGTCATTGTTCATTAGTCTGTGGTCATGGTGGTTGTGATGAGAATATAAATTCATTTATTTGATCATCATGAATCATGATCATGTTGATAAAATATGTTTAATTTTATTATAGGATAAAACTGACAACAGATTTTGAATTGTTTTATATATGACGAAAATAGTGATAAGGTGTTGCCTGAAGATTGCAAGAAGGTCTGAAAGTGCTTACATGGCTTATAATTAGCTGACATTATGTTTAATGACTTATTTTTTCAACAAAAAATCAATGAAGCAGATCTGTTGAAGCTGTAACATCATGCATAGTTCTTGAGAAAAAAAATGATACATGTATGTACAGAAAACCATCACCATACACCTTATCGCTATTTGTCCGCCATTACTGGATATCACACAGGTTCCCATTAAATTTTGACGTCATTAAACAAAACATCAGACGCCACAATCGAAAAGTGATTATTGTGTAACAGTTTATTTCTTCCTCTGTGATATTTTATCCTGAGGATAATTTGTTACAGTAATTTTTTTCCAGGCATGGTATTTCACAGGTAGATTTGTTCCAGAGGAGTGAAAATCTATCTGTGTGATGCGGATAGTATCTACCGGTATATATTTGCCGTACAATATTTCACAGAACCTTGTGAAATATAGTCCAATGAACTAGTAAGTAAGTTACTCACAATCAATATATACCTGACTATAATTATAAAATGTTTCAAAAAGGTAGAACAAATTTGCATAATTTATCAAAGGGAGGTAATTATGAGCAATTTATATTTGGAAGATATTAATATAATTATATTCCTGAATCTATTTCATAGTGAAATTGTTTCCTTGAATCTTATTTTTTGTATTTGGATCATAATTTGCTATTGGGCTCCGTTTCCTATAACTATAGAAAAGTGATAAAATGTGAATTACTGTAAGAAAAGTTGTAACTACATCTAAAGATGCCATTATTTTTATCAACATACAAGTGTATGCTACTCTTCCCTAGAAAAAAAATTGAAATATACGAATTTCAAAGATTCTACAACCGTATTTTTGTGTCGTTTCTCGCGCTACTTTTTGCTTTGGAAGAGCATAACGCTGACTGATTTATAGATAATCATCACTGGCAAATTCGTAACTTTTGCTTTCAAATAACAAAGAACATCGACCAATAAGAATAGTGAGAAGAAAATGCAGAGAACTATAAGTATTTATGTAGCAGATGTAAGAACAGTGGCGTGACTTTTGTGACCGATTTCATAACGCAAATTTTATATAGATGATGTAATCTGCTTTGTTGTAATAGAATTCTTAAAAACAATATGCAAATATGAACTCTCGCGAGATGTTCAAACAGGTAAATCAGAGATGATTTACATTCTTGTTTTGATCTTCGTAATAATTAAGTAAGAAAATGACGTTATCGTTATGTGTTACATTTCACACGAAACAGAAGTCCAGTTATTTATTAAAATTGTTTTTGTCCTTAAGTTCTAATCATTTTCGGTCATACGTGAAACATGTGACTAACATGTGATCACACCATTACGGCCGGATGTACGAAATACTAGGTCTAAACATTGTTTTTGTTTCCAACGGGATGTTAGCAAACATAATCTGTAGACGTATTTCGTCTTGTTTAAAAGAGGAAAATACAATTTTCAAAGAGATTGCGCCGGGGGTCTATTATTTTTCCTATGTGCATAATGTTACATACGATCTTGTGTGAAAATAAATGCCCAATGACTTGACAAAATCGATTTCAAATTTGACCGACGTTTAAACACACTACGTTTCCCAATAACGATGTAAAGGGTCCTTGGAAAATTCAATCGCAATTACGTCTCTTATCATGGTGCTGATGTTCGTTGGATTGATTTTGCTTCAGCAGTAAATATTACTGGATATTTTAGGTGAATAAAGATAATTAAATGAAAAATGCATGTTAATATACCGTTACACTTGGAATGTACAAAGTTGGTAACTTTGTCACAATTTATAATTATTTTTTTCTATTCATGTTCTGCAAACACTTTTCAGAAACGCAATAAATTTGTCAAAGGAAAAGTAAACTTTTACCAGGCATGACTTGAAAGGAAGTACTTTATTGATTTTAGCCCACTTAAGTAGGTTAAAATGTGGAAACCATGTAGATTGTGTACAGGTCACAAATATCACATGGTGCCTATTTTAAAGATTTTAATTCAAAGTTAAAACTTTTTTTCTTTACTGGATTTAAAGAATTTTACATTGCCAATGATTTGGAATAAATTTTATATAACTGGAATTTCAAAACCAAATATAAATATATTTTTTTGGCCAAAACATCAAGATACAACGATTATGGTATCCTGTATCAATGAAGAAAATATGGAAAATTCTGAATAAATTGTACTAATTGTTTTCAAAACAAGCACATATTTAGGAGTTTTATAATACATGTAATACTGTTACATTTAAGATGGATTTTAAGAAAAAGTATACTGTTCAGATTATTTTAAGCAGATTTTGCAATAAAATAAAACTAAAAATATGCTTTCGGTTTCTTATGGTTTCCTGTCACTTTTAAAAAAAACTTTAATATAACATTGAAAATAGATTTTAAATATTAACATGAAGCAAGTAACACTAGTAATGGTGTTTATTTATGCCTTTTGAATTATATTGTGCAAAATAAAGAAAATAAAGATTGGTTTCCTGTTTGGTTCCTGTCGTTAAACGGTGAATCAAAATGTATTAATTTTTTCTCGAAAAACTCAATTGTTCCATTCATACTATTCTAACACCAACACAACCCATAAAATAAAAGTTAAAATTTTAGAACTTATAAAAAAGGATACAAAAAGAAACCAAAGGCCGAATACCAAATTATGGTCCATATTCATTTATATAAAAAGATGACTTACAACATATTTTTTTAAGAAAACAGATAAAACTTAACAGGTAAATACCATCCAGCTGTTAAAATTGCTTTTGTTCCAATATATTGTTATGCTATGATTTATTTGATTTCCATATGCAACATCTATGTCCTCAGACAAAACTATTTATATAGTTAAAAATTTGTAAGGGTTCCGCGGAACCCAGTGTCTCGCCTACTTTTGCTGTAAATCGCAGACTCAACAAAATTTGAGGAAAAAAATCAATAAAAATATTCCTCTTGATACTATCTTTTGATTGTAAGAAGCTTCTGTCCATGTTTGGTAAAAATCTAGGATAGTTAATGAATCTAATAAATGTTTTGGAAACTTTAACTGCAGACTGTATGTAATGTTAACTGGAAGAAAAACTAAGTCCATTTAAAAGTAAAATACGGAAAAAATGGATTAATTTTTTTACAAAATTTACTTCTGGATACTATCTTATGATCATCAATAGCTTCTGTCCAAGTTTGGTACAAACCCAGGATAGTTAAAGAAAGTTATTAAAATTTTAAAAATTTTAACCACAGAGTGAATGTAATGTTTCCCCGCAGAAAAACTAAGTCCATTTAAAAATAAAATACGGAAAAAATGGATTTATTTTTTTACAAAATTTACTTCTGGATACTATCTTATGATCATAAATAAGCTTCTGCCTAAGTTTGGTACAAACCCAGGATAGTTTGAGAAAGTTATTAAAATTTTAAAAACTTAAACCACAGACTGAATATAATGTTTCCCCGCAGAAAAAACTAAGTCCATTTATAAGTAAAATACGGAAAAAATGGAATTTTATTTTCACAAAATTTACTTCTAGATACTATCTTATAATCATAAACAAGCTTCTGTCCAAGTTTGGTAGAAATCCAGTACAGTTTAAGAAAGTTATTAAAATTTCAAAAACTTTAACCACAGAGTGAATATTTGTGGACGCCGCCGATGACGACACCGACGCCGACGGAAAGTAGGATCGCTTAGTCTCGCTTTTTCGACAAAAGTCGAAGGCTCGACAAAAATATTATCATAATCAGATTCTTCAATTACTGTTAACAGTAGTAATGCAACTATATTTCTACCTTTACTTTTTAATTTATAATTGTACTGAGATCTGAAAACAACTGACTTTTACATGTATTTCGCTTACCTTATTTAATCATGATATTATTTCACAATAACGATCTTCGAAATTATTTCTGGTTTTCTTTCTTATGTTTAATCATAGATGCAATACCCATCTATGGTTTAAAAGAATGATATTTACTTGAATATTTCATGAATTTTTTTCAATGATAATTTGTAAAATGAATCCCATTATAATACATTTTTTTTTTACAATATATGTTTAATTCAAATACACTATTATTATTTCATAGTATTTGTAAAAAATAAGTTTTTGCTAAGGACTATTCAATAGATTAACTACCCAGATAGAATTTCACGGCAAAGGAAAAAATATCCCATGGAAATATTCTCCTCAGGATAAAAAAATAACAACAACTCCTGTGACATTTTTTCCTCCGGATCAAGTTTCACCCGGATATAATTTTGCTTTACAATTGTGTACGTTAAAGGTCAAGCGGCTGGGTCAGTCGGCCGATTAGGGTAATAGCGATAAGGTGTATTCTGTCATACCATGCATACTGACGAACGGACCTTGGGTGCGAACGTGCGAGGTGCGAACATGTAGGGTGCGAAAGTATATTGGGCGCGAACGGATCTGATACCCATACTGACAGTGGGAAAGCCAGTGACATTGAAGAGTTACATGTACTTCCTTCGGGTCATGCGGGAAAGGGGACATAATCTAAAAATTTCGTGGTGGCCCTGTAACGTGTGTTAACAAAACCGTAGCCTGTGCTTCATAAATTACATTTATTAAAACAACTTATAATCCATCAGTTTTTTAGGTTAATTTTTCATTATTTTTAGAATAGATTTTGTCACACGACTGCCAAATTAGGCTTTCCCACTGTGATATTTACTTTCATGCATGGTTATGAAATAATGATTTTTTTGTTTAAATGTCATTTAAGCGATTGTCGTATAATTTACCTGATTAAAACTATACAGTCTTCAAGTTCAGATTCAGATCATAAGTTTTTCTTATGGCTCCCAAAAATTATTAAAAATTTTAGCAGCTTATCGCTAAACCGAATTGTCGTATTTTTTTCAGAAGTCGTAGTAATTAAACAAAGAAAGAATGTTTTGTATATTAAATAATTAGATGATCTGCGGGAAATCTTTAGAATTCAAAGTTTGTTTTCTCTAAATTCGAAACAATTTTTATACAAAAAATGGCGACCTCCATGAAAAAAAAATTTCTTCACAAATTGTGTTTAAAATAGGGACACAGACTTCAATATTGAGTAATAAAATGGAAACTTAGTGCCCCACAACTTCATTCAAGTAGGTCATTTCTATGACACGTGTTTTTTCGAAGAACATCATGTACAAATAATAAAAAAATATGGTTGTTGTGTACCCGGCAAGCTCAGTTTAAAACTGTATAAAGGCGATTGGGTGTAATTTGCGTATATCCAACCTTTAGAAGGGCAACAATCTCGAAATGAGGTGTTTATGAAGGAGTTCAATGATAGCATTGCGATATTGCTGTTGTGAACCCAGGATTCTGAAAAGGGGGGGGGGACCTACGAACAATACACGTTAACAAAACACGTTATTGCTACTGTAAATTCAGAAATTGGGTGCATTTATGAACATGAGGCAGGTAGTACCTGTGAATGGGACCGAAGTCTGTATGAATGATTTTTTTTGTAATTTAAATATTTGCAAAAAAAAAAAAGAAACGTAAATACCATAACCATGATAACATTTCCAAGGAAATTTTCCCGATTTTTATTAAAAAAAATTATTTATTGATTTTTCTTCTGTAATAGGGGACTTTGTCCTTATATTACGATTTTTAGTAAAATTGACAAATACATGTGATTAATTATTGCAATGACAGGATCATTTGCAATCCGATGTAAGAATGCAAGTTCTTATTATTTCGATACTCATTCAGCATACTCAGTCACATTATTCGCATTGATAAAAACCTCACAATAATTTCTGAATTTACAGTATTTGGTCGCCATTACTACAAATCACACAGGTTCCAGTAAAACTTTGACATTATAATTCAAAATTTTTGACGCCATGATGAAAAATTGATTGTTGTATGACGTCAATAGTTCAAGCTGAACAGATTCTTGGGTCAGCCAGGAATAGCCATATGGTGTATTGCAATTGTAACAGGAGGGGTTTTATATGCATACAAAAGTTTTATTTTTATTCAGTTCACATATCTTAATACAAACATAAGCTCTTGAGAATATAAATAAGATAAACTTAACATTAAAACACACAACATGCACATATAAGTGGGTAATGAAGATTAAATTCTTGCCAAATATCTGAGAATGCTGCCTTCTATCTTTGTATGATGTATAATTTTTATATATGACAGGTCAGTTGTTTTCCAAGTTATTATTTTAAATTTGGAGTAGAACATTGGCCCAGAGAGTATTATACAATACTTTTTTAAGTTTGGGTGATTTCATTGCTCAAGTATAATCAATGTATAATCTGATAATGGTTCATATGCTTTTACTTTCCTTTTTTTCAGATCAATAGATCATGTATTCTGTATACAAACAGACTCACCCACCAACAGGCATAGAACATTGTGTCTATTGCAACTTCTTCAACACATCAGAGAGAAACTTAGTTATAGCAGCTGTCAACCAACTTAATGTTTACAGACTTAATCCAGATACTGAGGTTTGTACCAGGTATTGTTTGGTGTTGGGTTGGGGAGGGGGGGGGGGGGGGGGGGGTGTAGTAAAACATTCAATGTTAGTACATCAGAATAGAAAGTATGAATCTTTTAATTACAATAAAAAAAGTATAACAATGCAGGAATTACCAATAACATAGAACACAAACAACTGACTTCTTTGGTACCTCTGAGAAAAAGACATACAATAAAACAAAACAACAAACAACACATGGTTCTGTTTTAAAAATTGACTTGGTACAGGCACAAACTGTGTAAATAGTAAACCATTTTAATCTTCTAAGTTGTTATATTTACATTTGAAGTTCATATTTTTCAGGATGATACTGGAAAGAATGTTACAGATCAAAATCAGGGTAGGTATATCAATTATGACATATATTAAGTCATATAAGTTATGAAACCTTCTATCATTATGGGTAGACTTTACATAGATAAATTCAGCCGTATAAGAAAAGCAAAATGAGAATGTTAAATTAATGTATGCCTTTTTGTGCTTCTTTGTTACATTTGTTGTTTATGTAGAGATATTAAGATGATAACACAATATTGACTGTTGTACCCCTATTTTTGACATTTTTACTCTTTGAGTATGTTTGTTTTGTTCATGCATCGTTGACAATTTAATGGAATTTGATGCGACTGTCATATAAGTGAGAGGTTTAGCTAGCTATAAAACCAGGTTCAATCCACCATTTTCTACATTAGAAAATGCCTGTACCAAGTCAGGAATATGACAGTTGTTACCCATTCGTTTGATGTGTTTGGACTTTTGATTTTGCCTTTTGATTTTTGATTTTCCTTTTTGAATTTTCCTCGGAGTTCGGTATTTTTGTGTTTTTACTTTTTAGATAAAAGTATAAATGAGTAAAAATGTAACCAAATTCTGATCCCTTTTTGTTTGCCATTTGTTTTTATACAATGAAAAAATAGCAGCTCCAAACATACAAAATAATGGCACAAATATGTGGAAAATTTTTCATACAGATTTTAGGTGTTGTCAGTACCTCATTAATAATAATAAAAAAAAATCTTCAAACACATTGATATTGAAAAAAAATGAAATGAGATTGAAATGGAATTTATTTGAATAAGAAGATGTGGTATGAATTCCAATGAGACAACTCTCCATCCTAGTCACAATGTTTTAAAAGTTAACACTTATAGGTCAAAGTACTACCTTAAACTGGGGGCCCTTGGCTCCAACCAAACAGAAAGCTATAAAGGACCCAAAATTACCAGTATAAGCAATTCAATCAGGAAAACCAATGGTCTATTTAGGCTTTTAAGTACTACACATAAATGTTGATGAAAGTAATGTTGTAAAGGAAAGAATGTTACGATACAATTGTCAATAAATTCTATGAAATTATACATTTTCTTTTAACCTATTTGTAGAGACAAGAAAAAAACAGAAACTTGAATGCTTGGCCACTTTCAGTTTGTTTGGTAACATTATGTCTCTACAGTTTGTCAAGTTACCAGGAGCTAACAGGGATGCACTTCTACTAAGTTTTTCTGACGCAAAGGTAAATATATATACAATATAAACCCTTTCAACGCTATACACGACATATGCCGCGATGACGTACGCCGTTCGCCACTGCTATTCACGGCATATGCCGCGATGAAAACGGATTTTTCATTAGGACTCTTAAACTATTGGGTTTTCATTCGGGATCTCCCTAATTTTTCGTTGTTTATATCTAGGATATGCAAGGTCTCATTTGCGCTTGAAATCCTGGCAATTTTCATAGCAAAATCATGCAGTAGAAGGAAAATAGAAGCAAAATAAAAACAAATATTTGACAAATGCAAATGGCAGAAATCGGAAACGAAGCTGTAAATATGGAAAAATTTCAGCATTTCTATAGCGAAACTAACATTGAGGATTAGTTAACTCAATGTGTTTATTACATTTAATTAGTGTGGGAAATATGAGACGTAGAAAAAGGGGGGGGAAACAGAGGTTGACTGATTTTTTTTAAGACAGAGCTATTTATTTTTGCCCTGATTACATAAAACGTTATATATGGTACAATACACTATGGAATCGGGCAACTGGTGTCTTCTTAAGAATTGAATGCTTCTTTTTGTAAATTTATTGGGGTGTAAAAGCGTTGACCGAAGTACATTTTGTATGAAGCGCTAAAAATGAACGCACGGTCAACGCTTTTACAACCCTATAAAGTTACAAAAAGAAGCATTCAATACTTATAATTACATTTTTTAGCTAGGATTATAAAAACACGATTTTTATGAAGTTTAATTTTTAAATTCACCTGTGCACTTTATTGTGGGACCTCGTGTCATCATGAATGAAATGTTATTGTCTCATGCAATTGCTTACGGAATAACATGTGATGTGCAATTAGCCAATCAGAATAACGTATTATAATGAAACATACATCTAATGTAATTATTTTATAATATGGCAGATAAAACAACGAAATAAATGAAGACTAAAAGTAGTTTTTTATTCAAAATTCAACACAAATGTAATAAATTACACCTTTTACCTGTTAATTACCTGAAAATGCAGGTAACCTGATAAAAATTTCACTAAAATAATTGCCCAACATTAAAGTTCATGCTCTCCTGAGCATTTTTCATGCAATAACTTTCTCTGTATCTCATATAATAAAAAAGATACAGCAGTCTGAAAAGGAAAATACTGTTCTATTGAATGAACACAAAAAAAATGCAGCAGCAGCAGCCATTTTTCTATTTTTTTGTGTAGAGTTGAAAGGGTTAATTCAATGTCAGGAAAATAAAAACTTTTTGTACGAGGCTGAGAAACTGGGGAAGGGTGAGGTTCCACCGAGCCCTTCTCTAGTTTTGCGCCGAATACAAAAAAGATTATATTTTTATGACATTGGCCTAATATTGTTTTTATACTGCAACTTAAATTAATACGTCATTGATAGCTTTTTTAATAGTAAAACAAATGTCAAACTTATTTTCATCCTTTAATGGACCCCTTATTGTGGAGAAAGTGTTCCATGACGAAATTGACATTATACAAAGTAAAGCTATGTTTCTATATGTAGGAAATAAAGACAGCTAGTTCCAGTATAAATAAGTTTATTATATGACTATATGACTTTTTTATTTATCTGCTAAAATCATGGTGAATATTCTTTAATAAAACATTATATTCTCAAAGGGATAAATTAATCATGAGAGGTTAATGTAAGATCTGGAACGTGATTTATTCAGCCGATCATTCTATTTCAGTCATCAGTATTTGCAATGTTTAATTCCACTATGATTTCATTGTTTTATTTAGCCAATAATTTTTCTATTTTAGTTATCGGTTGTTGAGTATGACCCTAGTACCCATGATCTCCAAACAACATCTCTACATTATTTTGAGGAACCTGCACTGAAGGTAATTCTATATAATTTATTAGAGAAATTCACCACACAGAAGGACATTCTATAGTCCCTTATGTGAGTCTTATTAGAGAATTTTTGTATGTCTTTGAGAAAAAAAGGATGTAGTTAGCAGTTTGTTTTTTATATGATTTATTTCTTCACCATTATACATTGTATTAGTCCTTTGTAATACCGTATAGCGGGTTATTTTCGCGGGGTGTAAATTTTCGCTTATTTTCGCGGATAGAGCAAAATCGCCAAAATAAATTCCGCCAATTTAAAAGTGTACATGCGAAGGTAATGTTAAAAATGTTGAATCCGCCAAAATAATAACCGCCAAAATTTTTCGTATACCTTATTCAATGAAAATCGCGAAATTTTACACCCGCGAAAATAACCCGCTATACGGTAGCTGTGGTAAATTATTACAAACATAAGTTAATATATTTACTAAACTCATAGTTGTTTTGAATGAGAAGTTATTACAGAAAAAAATAGCTTGTAGGAAGGGTCTCAGATTGAGATTAAAATGTTACCTTTTTCCAGGTAAATGTTATTTCCATGGATACAATATAAAAATGTTATGAGGGTAAATAACTTGCGTCATGGCTTTTAGAATGGAATTACTTTTGATCAGATTCAGGTCTTAGGGACTGTTATCGAAGATAGGTACATCCAAGATGTTTTATATCTGGACTGATATAACAGGCTTAGATTTGGTTACATTATGCCTAAGAAATGGCTACTAAAACACATGTCAATATTTGTTTTCTTTGAATAGGATGGATTTGCAGTCACATACAGCATTCCAGAAATTAGAGTTGATCCAGATGGGCGATGTGCAGCAATGTTAATTTATGGAACAAGACTTGTTATTCTGCCATTCCGTAGAGACGCTGTCATAGAGGACTCAGATATCTCAGGAGGAGGGAAATCACCTATCATGTCATCCTATATCATTGATCTCAAAAGTTTTGATGAAAAGATCACCAATGTTAAAGATTTTCAGTTTCTGCATGGTTATTATGAACCAACTGTATTTATGTTATATGAACCTTTTCAGACTTGGGCTGGGTATGTACACTAGCATATTATATAACTTATTATTCTATAAATCTTTCCAGACATGGGCTGGGTATGTACACTGGCACAGCTTTTATATTAATCTTTCCAGGATCAGAAAGGATCCCTAAAAAAAAATGTATATGATTTGATACAGTTTTAATAAACTTATTCTGTTATGCAGATTATCTTCAGAAAATGTATGTAGTTTGTCTATCATCAATTAATGAATCAAATATATATGTTAAGACATTCTGATAAAAAAAAATACACTAATACACTGTTTCTTAGTTTGAAGAAAAAACAAATTGAAAGAAGATATGTGATAATTGTTTTCCTGCATGCTAATGTTTTTACTGAGACTTTGCTCTGATATTGTAAAGATGCTTGTTTTAAAATTGTTAATGTTTTTAATCTGACGTTATTTGTATTTTTAGGAGGACAGCAGTCAGAGCAGACACATGTTGTATTGCAGCTATTTCTCTGAACATACAGGAGCGAGTCAATCCTGTCATCTGGTCTATGAACAATCTACCATTTGATTGTTGTAAAGTTATGGCTGTACCTAAACCTATTGGTAAGTTACTATGGTAACAGTGTAACAAGTTATATAAAGTAATATAAAAAAGAAGATGTGGTATGATTGCCAATGAGACAACTATCCACAAAAGACCAAAATGACACAAACAGTTCACACAATTACACTTCAGAAAACATTGCACTAAGCCATTGTAGTCATGTGAATAGAACAGTGAGGACATTTTATAAATTGAAGCGAAATGATGATGGTATTATTTTGTACATCGCTCTACTGACACTACTTTTATAAAAAGTTTGAAAAAATGGGAATTATTTCTGAAACTAAGAGAATTCTCATACTTACGATGCTTTTTAAAAAATTAAACTTTTTGCGAGATGCAAACCCAATAAAATTGCTTAAATATTTTGTTCAAGATTGCATATAAAACTTATGACATTTTTTGTATTAAAATTTTAGATAAGCCAGTCTAATGATTTCTTTTGAATTTATTTATTGTAAATATTTTAGGTGGTGTAATGGTTGTGGCTGTTAACTCATTGTTATATCTCAATCAGAGTGTGCCACCTTACGGTGTAGCCCTCAACAGCATCGCATCATCAAGTACATTATTTCCATTGAGTAAGTAGTTTTTACACTTTAGGTGGCTCGTGGGTACAAAAAATTCAGCTAAAAATTAAACCTTTATTTTTTCATTACAAATTTTATTTATTACACTATTAGTTATTATACCCCACGCAACGAGTTGCGGAGGGTATAATGTTTTTGACCCGTCCGTCTGTCAGTCCGTCCGTCAGTCTGTCCGTCTGTCAGTCCGTCCGTCCGTCCGTCAGTCCTGTTTCTTGTTATCGCAACTTCTCTCAAACCACACAACAGAATTGCACGAAACCTTTTAAGATAATAAGGACATACTATGTAGTTGTGCATATCGTCTGGAAATTGTGATTCAATTTTTGTTCTAGGAGTTACGCCCCTTTGAACTTATTTGCTTCAATGTACTACTGCAACAGTTTGTATTCACAACTCCTATCAAACCACACAACAGAATTTCACAAAACCTTTTCAGATAATAAGGACATACTATGTGGTTGTGCATATCCACGGGAAATTGCGATTCAATTTTTTTTCTAGGAGTTATGCCCCTTTGAACTTATTTGCTTCAATGTACTTCTGCAACAGTTTGTCATTGCAACTCCTCTGAAACCTCAAAACAGAATTTCATGAGATTTTGTAGATAATAAGGACATACTATTTAGATGTGCATATTGGCAGAAAATTAATTTTTCTTATACAATTTTTTTTCTTACACTTATTTAATTTCTCCAATGACAATGAGGGGACGTGGGGTATGTGAGCGTGCTCACTAAGGTTCTTTAATTACTTTATGATATGTTACAAAAATCAACCCAAAAATCGATTCAGTTTGGGCCCAGATGACTTTTAAAATGTTTATATCATTGAAAATGCTCCAAATTATCTCCCTTTGGTGAAAAAAATGCAATTTTTTTGCATTAAATTTGAAATATCTTTTTTAACTCATTGGTGACCTATGTTTTTTGTTATTGTTTATTATTGGGTTTTTTTTCAAATAAGCTATACATAAACTAAATAATTTTAAAATTTAAACGATTTCTGTAATTAGGTTATTTGTTTTTTTATTACCTCTATTTCTCCTATTAGCTCAACAGAAAAAAAGGACATTAACAAAAATGTATGCTTCTTCCTGAGGCAGATTGTGAGCTTAAATGAACAGTGACCCCATTTTTTAATTTCATTTTTCTATTAAGTACAAGATAAAGTTCATTTATAAAAAATATAGCGAAATCCTATATTAGATAAAAAAAATGATTTATACCCTTTACATTAGAATCTTCATACCCTTATTTAGTCAAAGCTGACACTCAGATTTATGTATAGTACAAATGAGAAAGTCTTCTTAAATAAACTTATTATTGGTATATACCTGAAACTATTCCTTATTTTCATCGTGACAATAGGTATTTGTTTGACATTTGCCCGTACTTACTATAATTAGAATTATACTTTAGTTTTATCTAATTATAATCTTTAGTAAAAACAAAGCAGAAACATTCAATGAAAAGGTTAGTGTTCATGAGATGTACTTGGAAACCTGTCATCCATGGAAACCTCTTAACTTATCATATTTATTGTGATTTGTATTCATTTGAAATTACTATTTTAATGTAAATACATTGACATTTTCCCCAGGAACACAAGAAGGCATCAGAATAGCCCTAGATTGTTCACAGGCAGCTTTTATGACCAACGATAGACTGGTTCTGTCACTCAAAGGAGGAGAACTGTAAGTAGTAAATAGAAAAACTGAGAACACAGTTCACAATCAAATCCCTCAGGTTACCTCATTTGAATAGATATGACAATGTACATGTGTGTTAAAGATAAATAGAAAAAAATAAATCCCTCAGGTTACCTCATTTGAAAAGATATGACAATGTACATGTGTGTTAAAGATAAATAGAAAAAAATAAATCCCTCAGGTTACCTCATTTGAAAAGATATGACAATGTACATGTGTGTTAAAGATAAATAGAAAAAAATAAATCCCTCAGGTTACCTCATTTGAAAAGATATGACAATGTACATGTGTGTTAAAGATAAATAGAAAAAAAATAAATCCCTCAGGTTACCTCATTTGAATAGATATGACAATGTACATGTGTGTTAAAGATAAATAGAAAAAAATAAATCCCTCAGGTTACCTCATTTGAAAAGATATGACAATGTACATGTGTGTTAAAGATAAATAGAAAAAAATAAATCCCTCAGGTTACCTCATTTGAAAAGATATGACAATGTACATGTGTGTTAAAGATAAATAGAAAAAAATAAATCCCTCAGGTTACCTCATTTGAATAGATATGACAATGTACATGTGTGTTAAAGATAAATAGAAAAAAATAAATCCCTCAGGTTACCTCATTTGAATAGATATGACAATGTACATGTGTGTTAAAGATAAATAGAAAAAAATAAATCCCTCAGGTTACCTCATTTGAAAAGATATGACAATGTACATGTGTGTTAAAGATAAATAGAAAAAAATAAATCACTCAGGTTACCTCATTTGAATAGATATGACAATGTACATGTATGTTAAAGATAAATAGAAAAAAATAAATCACTCAGGTTACCTCATTTGAATAGATATGACAATGTACATGTATGTTAAAGATAAATAGAAAAAAATAAATCACTCAGGTTACCTCATTTGAAAAGATATGACAATGTACATGTATGTTAAAGATAAATAGAAAAAAATAAATCCCTCAGGTTACCTCATTTGAATAGATATGACAATGTACATGTGTGTTAAAGATAAATAGAAAAAAATAAATCCCTCAGGTTACCTCATTTGAATAGATATGACAATGTACATGTGTGTTAAAGATAAATAGAAAAAAATAAATCCCTCAGGTTACCTCTTTGAATAGATATGACAATGTACATGTGTGTTAAAGATAAATAGAAAAAAATAAATCCCTCAGGTTACCTCATTTGAATAGATATGACAATGTACATGTGTGTTAAAGATAAATAGAAAAAAATAAATCCCTCAGGTTACCTCATTTGAATAGATATGACAATGTACATGTGTGTTAAAGATAAATAGAAAAAAATAAATCCCTCAGGTTACCTCATTTGAATAGATATGACAATGTACATGTGTGTTAAAGATAAATAGAAAAAAATAAATCCCTCAGGTTACCTCATTTGAATAGATATGACAATGTACATGTGTGTTAAAGATAAATAGAAAAAAATAAATCCCTCAGGTTACCTCATTTGAATAGATATGACAATGTACATGTGTGTTAAAGATAAATAGAAAAAAATAAATCCCTCAGGTTACCTCATTTGAATAGATATGACAATGTACATGTGTGTTAAAGATAAATAGAAAAAAATAAATCCCTCAGGTTACCTCATTTGAATAGATATGACAATGTACATGTGTGTTAAAGATAAATAGAAAAAAATAAATCCCTCAGGTTACCTCATTTGAATAGATATGACAATGTACATGTGTGTTAAAGATAAATAGAAAAAAATAAATCACTCAGGTTACCTCATTTGAAAAGATATGACAATGTACATGTGTGTTAAAGATAAATAGAAAAAAATAAATCCCTCAGGTTACCTCATTTGAAAAGATATGACAATGTACATGTGTGTTAAAGATAAATAGAAAAAAATAAATCCCTCAGGTTACCTCATTTGAATAGATATGACAATGTACATGTGTGTTAAAGATAAATAGAAAAAAATAAATCCCTCAGGTTACCTCATTTGAATAGATATGACAATGTACATGTGTGTTAAAGATAAATAGAAAAAAATAAATCACTCAGGTTACCTCATTTGAAAAGATATGACAATGTACATGTGTGTTAAAGATAAATAGAAAAAAATAAATCACTCAGGTTACCTCATTTGAATAGATATGACAATGTACATGTGTGTTAAAGATAAATAGAAAAAAATAAATCCCTCAGGTTACCTCATTTGAATAGATATGACAATGTACATGTGTGTTAAAGATAAATAGAAAAAAATAAATCCCTCAGGTTACCTCATTTGAATAGATATGACAATGTACATGTGTGTTAAAGATAAATAGAAAAAAATAAATCACTCAGGTTACCTCATTTGAAAAGATATGACAATGTACATGTGTGTTAAAGATAAATAGAAAAAAATAAATCCCTCAGGTTACCTCATTTGAATAGATATGACAATGTACATGTGTGTTAAAGATAAATAGAAGAAAATAAATCCCTCAGGTTACCTCATTTGAATAGATATGACAATGTACATGTGTGTTAAAGATAAATAGAAAAAAATAAATCCCTCAGGTTACCTCATTTGAAAAGATATGACAATGTACATGTGTGTTAAAGATAAATAGAAAAAAATAAATCCCTCAGGTTACCTCATTTGAATAGATATGACAATGTACATGTGTGTTATAGATGAATAGAAAAAAATAAATCACTCAGGTCAGAAAAGTTAATTTATAGGATATAAACTTAAGTAAAGTTATCAACATTTTGAATCAGAGATGGGATGGGGTTGATAAAACTGAATTGTTATAAAAATGTAATTTAGAGTAAATGGCTTCCTTTTCAAAGACAGTGTAGGATTGTTATAAAAACTGTAAACAGACATGATGAATAAGACATCTGTTTTTGCATTTGTTTGTGAACTGAGTGGACGAGATCATTGACAGCTAATAATTAAGTTTTCTAAAGTCTGATATAGGATTTTGTAATGTAACTTTTTTATTTTTAGCTATGTCCTGACATTAGTTGTTGATGGCATGAGAAGTGTTAGAAGTTTCCACTTTGATAAATCAGCAGCTAGCGTCCTAACTACATGTGTAAGTATCATTAACGATTACGAATTTGATTACCTACTTAAAACAAGTAACGTCTCTTCAAGATGCCTCCTACAAGATAGCCAAGAATCTGAATTCTATCAAACATAAAAAAAGGCCTCAAAAAGGTTTAATCTGGCGTAAGCAGCTCTGTTCACAAAAATCTTAAGTGTAAATAAAGGCAACAGTAGTATACCGCTGTTCAAAACTCATAAATCCATGGACAAAAAACAAAACTGGGGTATCAAACTAAAACCGAGGGAAACGCATTAAATATAAGAGGAGAACAACGACATAACACAGAAACGGACCAAGCATCAGACAAAACACCACGAGAAAAACAAATATAACATGAAAACCAAATACATGAATTTGGGATAGACAAGTACCGTGCCACGTCTTATCTCAAAAATAAGAGAAAACACAAACGACTCAACGTTAAAATGCAACACAAACATAAACGAACAATAATATAACAATGGCCATCTTCCTGACTTGGTACAGGACACTTTTAAAGGAGAATAAAAGTGGTGGGTTGAACCTGGTTTTATGGCATGCCAAACCTCGCACTTTAATGGCAAAGTTAAATATAACATTGAGATGACAACATAAAAATACTTGATAGTCATACACATTTCAGTCTAACTTACAATCAATTTTAATCGTAAAATTTTTATGTGTAAAGAATCGCAAATTCAGAGTCAACTCTTTAGTCTAAATCAGAAACACTGAGATTATGGGATTTGATCTTATAATTTGTATCCAAATGGAACCTTTCACTTTATAAAAATCTTTATCAGTGAGTTATTTAAATAAACTCATCATAGATACCAGGATTGAAATTTTATATATACGCCAGACACATGTTACGTCTACAAAAGACTCATCAGTGACGCTTGAATCAAAAATATTAAAAAGGCCAAATATTGTACAAAGTTGAAGAGCATTGAGAATCAAAAATTCCTAGAAAATTTTCCAAATACAGCTAAGGTAATCTATTCCTGAGTTAGAAAAGCCTTAGTATTTCAAATTTCAAAGTTAAATGTAATTAGAGATTATAACCATTTACCAGTAAGATGAAGATATATTATTAAATGAATACGAAAGATAAAAATAATATTTAGATTTGACTGTATTGATAATTCTGTTTATATATTTTAGATTTGTGTTTGTGAGGAAGGGTTTTTGTTCCTTGGATCAAGACTTGGGAATTCTTTATTGCTCAAATATACAGAGAAAGCACAGGATCAGATAATAGAATTAAGAGAAGAACCAAAAAAGGTAGATATATTATAAAAAATAAAATGAAGATAAATTAAATTGCTGTAGACTTGATTATATTATTAACTAATTTTCATGGATTTCAAAGGTACAGGCAAATTATAGATTTCAGTCTTCAAGGAAGTACAACCCCAGATTTGTACACAGAATTTATAACCATAAAATAAAATGGCCATTAAGTTAACAAATTATACTTAATCAAGAAAAAATTGTGCCCGTTAATTAAATATACCTGTCACCAAACACTGTTCTTACAGGAGTAAAAAGATGGGAAGCAATTTTAGTTTTAGAAAATCAAAACTGGAAAAAGATTTTTCAACTACCATTTGCTATTACAAAAAATACTAAGCTACAATGGCTTCAGTATAGAATTAATCATAAAATTCTTGCAACAAATACGTTTTTAAACAAAATTGGGATTGTGCAAAACCCATATTGTACTTTTTGTAAGACTGAACTTGAATCAATTGAACATATACTGTGGGATTGTTATTATGTACAACAATTTATAGAGAAAACTGAAATGTGGTTTCTCCATAATGGTATTAGTATACCATTTACACAGAATATTTTTTTGTTTGGAAATCTATCACGAATGTACAAAGGTGACCCTCAAAACAATATTTTTCTCTGGATTAAACAATATATATATAATACACGATATTTTAAAGGAGAATTAAGTTTAACAGCATTGATTTAAAAAATAAAGCATCATTATATTTTGGAGAAGAAGATATCAATTAAAAATAAATGTTTTGACAAGTTTAATCAAGCTAATTTGGCAACTATAAAAAAAACCAGCAGACATCAAACTGAATTTTATTTTTTTTATATTGTTTTTTTTTCTTTTTTTTTTTTTTTTTTCTTTTTCTTAATCATCTTTTAATTCTTTTATTTATTAATTCTCTATAAATTTTTTTGTATGTCCTTTTTAATCAGATACAATTATAAAATCCAAACAAAATGTTATTTTCAAGTTCTATACATTTTCTAATAGGTTGTATTATATTACATTCATATATATGAACTTACTGTTTGATAACTGTACTGTTGTATATTATATATGTTGGATAAAAAAATGATATCTTTTAAAGTTTTGATGGTAAGGTGGCTCAGATATCTAAATAGTTCATTTACTATATCACTAACCTGTCAACACTAAGGTTGTCAAATTGAATCCCGCACATGACAGGTGCGTTTGACTCCAATCTTAATTGACTATAGCAATGTATAGTATATAGCTAGAATTGACAGTTTTCGTACCAAAGATCAGTGGTCACTCTTACTTTCTTCATCATTATAGACTGACTGCCATGAAAAACGCCATATATCTCAAAGAGGGTATTAAACATAAATCAAGTTATCAATCTTTATTCTGGTAATAATTCTGTTTATTATTTGTTATTTTCAGTCTTTGTCTCATTTCTCTATCCTCATTTCTTTGAATTTTAGGAAGAACCACCAACTAAGAAAAAGAAAGTAACGGAATCAGAAGTGGGTAAGATGTTCATTACATATGTTGTTTAGAGGAATAGTTTGTAGATTAATAAAATATATTAGAGAATACACAAGCTTTCAGTAACTTACAACATGTTCCACTCCTTACCATTATTTTTTATTCATTGTGTCAAAATATGAGTGGAGGCAAAATACCAAGGTGTTGATTAAAATCCATAATTAAAAAAATAAACAGAAATTACTGTGTGAAAAAAAAATCAAAGACGAAATACATTCCAGAAAACTCTTCACAGAGAACTGAAGATTCAGCAATTTAAAGTTATTAATTAATAACCAATAAAACATTTTACACATTTGTATTGCATTTGAATTTTTAAAAATGTTTCAGATAATAACTTCATTCGACAAAAATCTAATGAAAAAAAAACTGATTTGATATGATCTTTTTGAATTTTATAGCATCAGATGTTTCACAGATTGAAAATTTATATGAGTTAGAAGTTTACGGTAGTGCTGAAAACCCAAAAGGAACAACTATTGCAAGTTACTCCTTTGAGGTAAGATACATGAATACTAATATGATTTTATTACAACATTTTAACATAGACACAGTACTGAAATAATTTGAATATTAGGGAATACTTTAAAATTGATATGATTGGGGTAGTTGCTCTTGAAGGCTTTTATTTTTCAATAGATGATATTGACAGAACTGCTATCGGTAACCAATGTAAAATGTCAAAGATAATAACAACTCGAACTGGCTCCATTTTTAGAATATTTTTTCGTATAAGGATTAAACACTTTTTTAAAGGAGTTTATAGGTGTCTAAACTGTACCAAGTCACACACAAATAATACATAATATTCTTTTAAAAAGGCATTTAACCCTTTAATAATCATGTATATTTTCAAGGGTTGTAAATTTTTCCATTAAAATGTATAAAACTTTAATGTGGGGGTTTGTATAAAATGAGTTTGAATATAAAGTTTAGACAAAATTTGACTGTAGGTATGTGATAACATTTGGAACATAGCACCATGTGCCAATATTGTAATGGGGGAACCAGCTTTTCTGTCAGAGGAATTCAGTGGTACAGATAATCCAGATATAGAACTGGTTACAACATCAGGTTACAGTAAGAATGGTGCCCTGTCTGTCCTACAGAGAACAATCAGGCCCCAGATAGTGACGACCTTTGAACTTCCAGGTTGTATAGACATGTGGACTGTAAAGGGAGAGCTACCTGAGGAAGAAGGGGGAAGCAGGGTAGGTCACAATTAGTAAAGGATTTTAAAACATTTTAAGAACTTATAATGCAGGTAATTTTAGGTATCATTGAAAACATTTAAAAAAGGCTAGAAAAAAAAAATAAGAAACATAAGAACATAACATCATAATTTGAATTAAGGCAATAAAAAGGGATAAAAGTAGATAGCACATTGTTTACTAAGGGATAAATTAACAATATATTTGAAATGGCAGTAGTAAAAAATGTTAATAATGAAAAGGTTGTTCACTTTACTGCATGTACCATGGAGCAATGTATGTTATTGTTTATGTATTGTATGTATATAACTGAAACTAAAGAGAGACAGACAAATTAAATCTGGAAAAGAATAAAAAGTGTGTGATAGATTCAATGATATTTTTATTTCTAATAAAAATAACATATATAACATGTATAAGGATCTATAGTTAAGTCAAAAGAGCGCCAAGCAATTTGGACTTTGAAAATGAAATAAAAAGTTTAATTCATTTTACATGCAAACATAAATACCTATATTGTAATGAAATAAGAACTATTTTCAGACGAGTATTGAAGGAGAAACAACAAACACAGAACAGGAAGACAAAGATTCTGTCAAAGATGGTCATGCTTTCTTAATCCTCAGTCGGGAAGATTCCAGTATGGTAAGATAATCCTAAATCATGCTTTCTTAATCCTCAGTCGTGAAGATTTAAGTATGGTAAGATAATCCTATGTCATGCTTTCTTAATCCTCAGTCGGGAAGATTCCAGTATGGTAAGATAATCCTAAATCATGCTTTCTTAATCCTCAGTCGTGAAGATTCAAGTATGGTAAGATAATCCTATGTCATGCTTTCTTAATCCTCAGTCGTGAAGATTCAAGTATGGTAAGATAATCCTATGTCATGCTTTCTTAATCCTCAGTCGTGAAGATTCAAGTATAGTAAGATAATCCTATGTCATGCTCTCTTAATCCTCAGTCGTGAAGATTCAAGTATAGTAAGATAATCCTATGTCATGCTTTCTTAATCCTCAGTCGTGAAGATTCAAGTATGGTAAGATAATCCTATGTCATGCTTTCTTAATCCTCAGTCGTGAAGATTCAAGTATAGTACGATAATCCTATGTCATGCTTTCTTAATCCTCAGTCGTGAAGATTCAAGTATAGTAAGATAATCCTATGTCATGCTTTCTTAATCCTCAGTCGTGAAGATTCAAGTATGGTAAGATAATCCTATGTCATGCTTTCTTAATCCTCAGTCGTGAAGATTCAAGTATAGTACGATAATCCTATGTCATGCTTTCTTAATCCTCAGTCGTGAAGATTCAAGTATAGTAAGATAATCCTATGTCATGCTTTCTTAATCCTCAGTCGTGAAGATTCAAGTATAGTACGATAATCCTATGTCATGCTTTCTTAATCCTCAGTCGTGAAGATTCAAGTATAGTACGATAATCCTATGTCATGCTTTCTTAATCCTCAGTCGTGAAGATTCAAGTATGGTAAGATAATCCTATGTCATGCTTTCTTAATCCTCAGTCGTGAAGATTCAAGTATAGTAAGATAATCCTATGTCATGCTTTCTTAATCCTCAGTCGTGAAGATTCAAGTATAGTAAGATAATCCTCAAAAAAGAAAAAAAAACCATTTAAAGTTTTGTTTAAGATGGCCAAGTTAGTCAATCATCATTTTTCTTGGCTCTAGAATTTGATGAAAACAATTTGGTCACTTATGAAATATTTAGAAGTACTTTAAATCTATCAATATGTGATAGACTTTGACTTCTAATTGTTTAAAAACTGTTGTTTTCTAAACAAGCAAATAAATGTCAGTTTCCTACACAATTATGATTTCCAGACATGAAATTATACAAATGAAAATGTTAAAAAGGGTAGTTAGCAAACAGATAACATTTTAATCTTTGAAAAAAAAAGTCATCGTCCTCAAACATGCAATTGACTAGGATCGGCTGTTTTTTCTACATCAGGTCGGTGGTTCGCCCCAGACACTCTGGCTTCCTTCACCAATATTAACTGTGCAATAGCTTTCTAGTGCTGTGAGTGACATTAATCTCCAATCAATCAATCGCATGCAATTTGAAAAAGATATATTATAAATTAAATGTTTTCCATATGTGTAAGGACAATACTGTATTGCAAATTATTTTCGCGGATGTTAAATTTCGTGATTTTCACTGAATAAGGTATACAAAATATTTTGGCGATTATTATTTTGGTTGATTCAAAACTTATATCAATACCTTTGTATACATGTACATTATTGAATTGGCAGAATTTATTTTGGCAATTTTGTTCTATCTGCGAAAAATTTACATCCATGGAAATAACCCTGCTATACAGTATTAAAGATATATTTACTAATTGCATCTATTAGCATTAAAAGTTAGAATAAAATGGTTCTTGGTTTATTTATAGATTTTACAGACTGGTCAAGAGATTATGGAATTAGATCACAGTGGTTTTAGTACACAGACAGCTACAATTTTTGCTGGAAACATTGGTGACGACAAATACATCATACAAGTGTCTCCATCTGGTGTGAGACTGTTAGAGGGAGGTAACTATATTTTATTTTATTTTTTTTATTTAATATATAATTAGGTCTATTTCTCAGAAACTACAATTAATAGAATAACTAAATTTAATGTAGTGTATGATTGTAAGGTGTACATGTCTGTCTGGTGGGGTTCCTTTGACCTGAATCGTGGATAATGTTCTGTTTAGTGATACTTGTAGAAGAACCTTCATATTTTAGATGAGTTTAATTATGATAAGTAAAGTAGTCAAGACATTTCAGTGTGTAAACTTTTGTCATATATTACTGAAATTTCTGAAATTAACAATTTATGTAATACCTGTAGCAATAATACCTTTATCATAAAGACTAAACATCAATTAAATCAGGCAAGGCATTTCAGTGTGTCCACTCTTTTAAATGAATTTGTAGTTATTTGCAAGTATAGGTAGTATCAGCATTATTTTATTCTGTAAATCTGTACATGTAGTATAACACACTTTTTCTCTACTTACAGTAAAACAGCTGCAGTACCTGACAGTAGAACAGACATCAACTATTTGTCACTGTAGTGTATCTGACCCTTATGCACTGTTAATGACAGAGGCAGGCATGATTTTCTTGTTGACCTTAAAACAAGATGCAGTTAGTGGGAACAGTCGCCTCTCAATGACAAAGCCTTTACTTCCTCAGGTATTTACAACAAACTAGTAGAAGAAGGTTTTAATATTTTTTTAAGCTTTAAAAAAGTTGATCAACAACTATTAAATTATCGTTTTTGTGTTTTATTTTTTTGGAGGAAGGAATCAATTGATTTTGAATATCTCGAAGATATAAAAATGAGATAAGTTGGTAATTTTTTTGAAGAACACAGTTTTTCATTTAATTTGGAATCTTGGAAAATAGTACAAACATTTTTGTAATATGTCTGTACTGACAATATTCCTATAAAAAAAATCAAGATTTGATTTTATGGATATAATTTATGTGAATGAAACGTGATAAAAAAACAATAATGTATACTTCTTTCTTTTCAGCACTCCAAGATTTTAACATTGTGTACTTATAAAGATAGAAGCGGTTTATTTAGAACCAAACCTGTCAATGAGAACGAGGTGCCAGCACCAGTTGAGACAAAACCTAATAGAAGTTCCATTGAAAAGGTCTATAATATGGATTCCAGGTACAAACAGAACAATGTTAATTAACTTATATTTTGCTAGCTATTTATTTTCATAAGTAGAAAAGTTTTATGAATATGAACAGTCAGAAATATCAATATGGATCTTTTCTTATATGAGTGCATAAAAAGTTATAAAATAACAATTAAAAATGGCTTAAAAATCGACTTAAAATAGATATATATAGGCTAAAAAAAAGTACACATAAAAAACTTTTGGTTTACAGTAGAAGTTATATTATGGCACCATCTTGCTAGGATACCTGAGAGCAAGTTTTTGATAACAAGAATCTAGAGATAAAATGCCTTCAAATATAGTGAAAATAAGACACACATACAAATAATTTCTGATATATGGAAGGGAAGATACTTGCATCAAAATGTGAGTTAAAAATTTATATTTACAGCAATGTTGATGATGAAGATGAGTTATTGTATGGTGATACAGATACATCAGTTTTCTCCTCATCAATGGATACCTCACAGACAGAGGTCAAAAGGTTAGGTGAATTCTTAATGAATTCTATTAACAGACTTAATTGTCTTGGAATTATTTTGTCAGAAAATTTAGATGGACATAGAAAAAGATATGTGGCCTGTTGCAAGGCATAGTTTGGGCCCAGTTTTGTTCTTGTACTGAATATGCACTTAATGTATAGCTAACAACAATCAATCGACCAATAATTTGATATTTTGATAAAATTACAGAAACTTTCAAATCCTTAGAAAGTGTTTACTTCAAAATCTTACATTTTGGCATTCAGATTATGAACCTTTAAACCTTAATTTTTTCATTAAACTTTTCCTGAATTTTCTTTTATACTGTAATATAAACTACTCTTGTTTATTGTTTCATTAACATTATTTTTTGTTTAAATCTTTATTTCAGTCCTACAAAGTCTTCCCGTCTCCAGAATGACGTAAAGCCAACATACTGGGCCTTAGTTTGTAGAGAAAATGGAGTCTTAGAGGTACCGTGTCATATGATCTTATACATGTTTAATACATGCTGATGAAAAATCTCAAATTTTAAGTTTGATAAAGATGAGGACCAATGTCTAATTACTGGTTAAATTAATCTGAAAATAATTAAAAAAAAAATGACTGATTATTTTAGCATGATATATTCAATATAGAATAAGGAGATTTTGTATAATTGCCAATTTGCCTTTTCAGAAACTGAAGGACTATGGGTAATCTCATTGTTCGTACACCAAAATGAAAATAATGTCACATCATTTGTTGAATTTCAATAGTTTGGAACATTTTTATCCAATCACAACATTTTGGTGTATGCTTTCGAAAATATTACCCAGAATGCATTAGATTCTGAAACGGCCAATTACACAACTATCCTTCATATGACATAGATTTCAGCAATTTCTCTTACTACCATCACTATATATAGAAATACACTATGGAATTGACAACTAATCTTTTGAAGAAAAGTAAATATAAGTATTATTATTTTCAGATATACAGTATGCCTGACTTTAAGTTATCTTATTATGTTAAGAATTTCCCTATGGGCCAGAAGATTCTGGTAGATAGTGTGCAGGTTAAAGACAAACTCAGGTAAGATTTACATAGTACCCCAGTAATTGCTGATAATTTTTGTACCAGAGATATATACTCTGCAGTTTTGATTAGAATTTGAATACATGATAATACAACAGTATTGAAAAGAATATATTAAAGGTATTGATAAATCAATTTTATGAGACGTTTCCAATGCCAGGCCGAAATGTTTCATATAATTGGTTTATTTATACAATTATATAAAGTATGTTCCCTATTGGAATTTTGAAAACAAGGAAGAATATATCAAATAAACTATGTTACAGGTATCTATCTAAGTAAGAGATGGTCTATATCTAAAGATCACCATGGAGGGTGTAAAATTTATTGGTAGAATATTCTGTTTACAAATGCTGTCTTAAAATAGTGATTAACCTTTCTGTCTCTGTCATCATTTTGTATGTTGACTGAGAGTTGTTCTGCAATTGATTGCTTGTGTGATAGGGTTCAGATAACACTTATATTTTAGAAAGATAGCCTTGACAGTTATAAAAAATAATTAACAATTATAGGAAATAATGACTTAAATATTATAAATGACAGGGTAAAATGAAACTTTGCCTTCTGATAGGACTATAATTGATTCTCAGCAATTAGTATAAATAACCATTATGTTTGTATCTGTATTTACAGCACAGGATCATCGTCCTTTGCAGACAGAAGTGATAAATTACTTGGAGAGATGCCAGCATTAAAAGAAATTTTAATGGTTGGTTTGGGCTATCGTAAAACAAGACCTTATTTAATGGTAAGTATATCTCCATCTGTATCAGAATAGTTCTAAAGTATTATTGAATGGCCATGTGATTCAAATTATTGGTGAAATTTGTGTCAAAATTTCATTTATTTGTCATGTTTGTATTAATTAGTTGGTATTTATGGAGATGTTTATTGGGACTTAAAAAAAACCTAAACATATCTTCTGTGAGACAGATGGTGTTTTCTACTGATCAGAATCAAAGTAAGGAAAAATGGATATTGTTGAAACTTTACAGTTGTAGAATACTACTTGAGGAGGAAAAAGGAATAAAATCAAGGGCTTTTCTGAAAAAAGGGGAGATAATAGAATTCACTTTGTGAATACTTGGTACTACAATATGTTGTAATAGTCTTTTTGTTAATGCAACACCTCTTTCGTGGCTAGACAGATGTTAATGAAACTTTACACAGATGTAGAAAATAGAAGAAATCATCTTATAAAAAAGAAGATGTGGTATAATTGCCAATGAGACAACTATCCACAAAAGACCAAAATGACACAAATATTAACTACTTGGTTTTTAAGTATTTCAATTAGTTGACATTACCTGCAGTTTAAATGATCTAAAAACAAGGAGATGTGGTATGATTGCCAATGTCAGAATATATAGCTTGGCTGTTAACAAATATAAAATATTCACACAAAGTAAATTAACTATTTAGGGTTTAAATGAGTTTTCACATTGATTAAATGACATCTATGTTGTAAAGAAGTGAAGACAATTTATATATTTTTTCTGCTTTTAGGCCAGAATTGAAGATGACTTTTATATGTATGAAGCATTTCCATACTTCCAAGCATCAATAGATAATCATTTAAAGTTACGATTTAAAAAAGTGCAGCATAATCTGATAATGAAAGACAGGAAATCCAGGAAGAAACGTATAGAAGACGAGGGTCTGCCTGACGAGACGATACGACAACAAAGAGTTGCTAGGCTCAGATATTTTGAAGATGTTGCAGGTTACAGTGGGGTAAGATAGAACTACTATTTTGACAAGCCTGCAATATATAATGTTACAGAATCTAGACTAAGGGATCCAAGAATCTGTTGACTGTGTTGCCAACATTTTGGTTCAGTCTTTTGTTAAATTTTTGTAAGCATCAACAAATATGTTAAATATTATGGAATTTTATGAACTTTGGACAAAAAGATACTGGACTAATATCATTTATCTTACTTCCAATAAAAAACAAAGAATACATCCAGAAGGTTTTTTAAGAAAAATACATGATAATTATATATCACCAAAGCACAGAGAGAGAATTAAAAAAAAAATGATTTGTTTAAATTTGTCGTTAATTCTTCAGCATACTTCTGTTATGTAAAAATTAATTTTGTGTATATTTTTAATTACAGGTATTTGTGTGTGGACCTTACCCCCACTGGATCTTCATGACCACTCGAGGAAGTCTACGAATCCATCCCATGATCATTGACGGTCCTATCACATGTTTCTCATCATTCCACAATGTCAACTGTCCTAAAGGCTTCCTCTACTTCAACAAACTGGTAAGTCTAGGAATCCATCCCATGATCATTGACGGTCCTATCACATGTTTCTCATCATTCCACAATGTCAACTGTCCTAAAGGCTTCCTCTACTTCAACAAACTGGTAAGTCTAGGAATCCATCCCATGATCATTGACGGTCCTATCACATGTTTCTCATCATTCCACAATGTCAACTGTCCAAAAGGTTTCCTCTTCTTCAACAAACTGGTAAGTCTAGGAATCCATCCCATGATCATTGACGGTCCTATCACATGTTTCTCATCATTCCACAATGTCAACTGTCCAAAAGGTTTCCTCTACTTCAACAAACTGGTAAGTCTAGGAATACATCCCATGATCATTGACGGTCCTATCACATGTTTCTCATCATTCCACAATGTCAACTGTCCTAAAGGTTCCCTCTACTTCAACAAACTGGTAAGTCTAGGAATCCATCCCATGATCGTTGACAGTCCTATCACATGTTTCTCATCATTCCACAATGTCAACTGTCCTAAAGGTTCCCTCTACTTCAACAAACTGGTAAGTCTAGGAATCCATCCCATGATCGTTGACGGTCCTATCACATGTTTCTCATCATTCCACAATGTCAACTGTCCTAAAGGTTCCCTCTACTTCAACAAACTGGTAAGTCTAGGAATCCATCCCATGATCGTTGACGGTCCTATCACATGTTTCTCATCATTCCACAATGTCAACTGTCCTAAAGGTTCCCTCTACTTCAACAAAGTTTATTGTGACTGTCAAGGTGAACAGATGTGTTTTTAGAGCTCCAGTACAAGTGCTTTTACTATAGATATTAAGGATCAAATCATGATTTAAATTAATAACATTAAGTAAACATGGATATAACTACATCATTTTTCCAAAACATTTCATCATTTATTGGAGATTTTAGTGGATTTAATCTGGAGGAAGTTAATGAATACACAAAAGATTGTGAGTACTATGACTTTAGAGATTGTACAGACAGATCATGCTCATATGTCATTACATTTAAAGCTCCTGCAATCTTCAATATTTTCCAAAATATTCTATTTACAAGTTTTGACCAAACACTTTTTGAAGACAGGGAAAATAATGGTCTTGTATCTAACACCTTTATAAATGGACAGAAGACAGTTCTTCATATATACAAACAAACATGTACTTTTCATGTCCAAGGAAAAGGTTGCAAACAGTGGATTGACACTTATTTCAACAACATTGCAAAAATGTTGATTGAAAAAGTAAATGAAAACACAGAGATGTTTGAAGCTGCATCTCAACCAAAAGACAATAATGCTCAAGAGCTCAAATTGGATAGTTCCCAAACAGAAATGAAACATTTAGAGTTCGACATAAGTGAACACTCAAATATGGTGTCAGCTACAAGTTCTTTTAATGAATCTGAAGTAGAGAACAACAAATTGAATCCTAGTGCTGCTTTTCAACTGACTTCAACACCCTGTGCTAAGCAGTCTTTGGAACTAATGTTAAGATCGGAAATAGATCAATTAAAAGAACTGGTTTCGACTCTTATGGAGAAAGCTAATAACACCCCAACTCTTACTGATAAGCAAATTCAGTGTTCAAATGAAATGAGAGACTCATCAACTCAAACAGAAATAGAAAAGCCTAACAAAGACTTATTTATGATGAGTAGGCATGAAATATCAGTGCAAACTGAGCATACAATTGAGGAAGCACAAAATGTTAACAGAATCAAAAGTCCTCAACAGCAACATAAATCAGTACCAAGTCAATCGGTCCGAACTTCAAAAGGTACAGATGAAAATGGAATAAAGAACAAAATTATAATTGGCAGTTCTATCCTGCAAAGAATTAATTTGAGAGGATTGGATCGTAGTATTAAAGTCTCAACAAACCGAGGTGCAATTTTAAGGGATATTAGAACCAAACTACAAAATACCAACATTGAAAACTGCAGTGAGATTATAATACAAGCAGGTGGAAATGATGCAAGTCAAAAGAGAGATCTGGTTTCCGTTCAAGAGGATTTAAAGGAAATTGTTATGAATATTCATGATAGGTCACCAGAGACAAAAGTTTTCATAGCAGAAGCAACACCAAGGATAGATTGTGCATAAAATTGAGTGTTATAAATGTGGTTATCTGGGACATAAATTAAAAAATTGCAAAAACAATTAGGGATGTGGCAAAGATAAGGAAGCCGAAATTACTGTAAAAACATATTCAAGGTTTGAGGTGTTAAGTAATATCTGTCATGAATGTAACAAAGTGGCATGTGCTTGTGATTATGATAATCTTTTAATTGACATTTATGAAACATGTTCTAAATCCTTAATTAACAATAATGTAGACTCTGTATGTGTTATTACCAATATGGAAGTTCTCCCTGAGGCTAATGCATGTGTCAATGCAAATAAGAGTGAAATAGTTGGTAAGAAAGGAAGTGGACTGCAAAGTGAATGCAAACACACTAATGATCCTAAATTGCTTAATTCATTTGGTCTTCAAAAAAGGGGATTAAAAATAGCTAATCTCAATGTTCAGCACATATTGCCCAAAATTGAGGAAATAAGACTCACCCTTAATGAAAAGAAAAGTTTACACATTTTGGGTCTATGTGAAACATTCATAAATCCAGAATTAGGTGATAATTTAATTGAAGTAAATGGTTATGACACAATAAGAAAAGATAGACATGAAACCCAAGACAAAACAGGGGGTGGGGTATTAGTTTATATAAACAACTTAATGGCATATGAAAGGAGAAAAGACTTAGAGATTGGTAATGTTGAATCAATTTGGCTTCAGATCAATTTTCCATCCACAAAACCTTTTCTTTTGTGTTCAGTTTACAGACCACCAGATATGAAAGTAGACTGGATAGATGCTTTTGAATTAGAAATAAGTAAAGCATCAAGCTTAGATTTAGAAATTATTATTATGGGTGATATAAATATTGACTATGCTCAAGGATGTAGTAACAACAAATGGTCCAATATGATACAGTGCCATGGTCTTACACAACTTATTGATAATCCAACAAGAGTAACAGATAAAAGTAAAAAGATCATTGACCATATCTATACAAATAAGTTCGATAATATAATTGAAACATATGTTCCTTATTTGGCTTTAAGTGACCATTACCCAGTGTGCCTTACAAGAAAAACAAATGTTAAAGAAATACCTGATTCTAGCCACAAGATCATAACTTATAGGTGTTTTAAAAAGTTTAATGAAGAGAATTTTATAAAGGAACTTCAATGTAAACCTTTTAATAATGTGATAGAAGAACATGACACAGACAAAGCTTTAAATATCTGGTATTCTCTTTTCAATAATGTTTTAAATAAGCATGCTCCAATAAAAACAAAGCGAGTCAAAAATGTTCAAAGGCCAGAATGGTTAACCCCTGAAATATTAACTGCCAGACAAAACAGGGATTATTACCATAAAAAGCATGATTTAGACAGATACAGGTTCTGGAGGAACAAAAGCAAATCACTTATAGATGATGCAAAAAACAAATTTTATAAAACATCCATTGAACAGGCTAAAAATCCAAAAGAATTATGGCAATATGTCAAGGGGCTCAACCAAACAAAAAGTTCTCCTTTTCCATCCCAACTTAAGACACACAATGGTGTTATCACAGAAACTCAGCATATAGTTTATGCTTTTAACAAACATTTTATAAATATTGCCCCAAAAGATAGCCTATCAACATCTCAATCATACAAATTTGATAGTAATAAGATTTATGAGGAGGTAGCAGCAAAAGTACCTCAAGATACTTGGTTTTACATCCCCTTGATAACAGTTGCAGAAGTTAAGGACTGCCTTAGCAATTTAAATGTTGCAAAAGCAACGGGCATTGATCAGATAAGTCCTCGCATTCTTAAATTATCATCAGAAGTTATTTCACCTTCAATAGCTTATATTATAAATAGGAGTATCACTGCTGGTATATTTCCTTCAGAGCTTAAAAATGCCCGTGTCATGCCAAGCCATAAAAAGGGTCATAAAGATACTGTCGACAACTATAGACCAATATCTATTTTGCCTACTATGTCAAAGATTTTTGAAAAGCATGTCTGCAAACACCTATACCGATACCTATTAAAATATAAGCTCCTTCATGCAAGTCAGTCTGGATTTAGAAGCCACCACTCTTGTCATACTGCTTTACTAAAACTTATTGATCAGTGGTTGAAAGCAATTGATGATGGAGAAATTATAGGTATTATCTTCCTAAATTTTAAAAAAGCATTTGATCTGGAAGATCACGTTATCCTTCTTCAAAAACTGCAGTGCTACAAAATTTCAAATTCATCATGTAACTGGTTTAAATCATATCTATCTCATAGATTCCAACAAGTGGAAAATGGGACAATTAAGTCAAGGGCACTAGAAATAAAAACTGGAGTACCTCAGGGCTCCATATTAGGCCCCCTTTTATTTTTATTGTTCATTAATGATTTGCCCCTTCATATAACCTCATCTCAAGCAGACCTCTATGCAGATGATACTACCATTTACTGCACAGGTCATAGTCTCAATACCATCCAGGACAGCATTACAAATGATTTAGAAAGAATTGAAGAATGGTGCAAGGGAAATAAGATGTATATAAATCCAACAAAAACTACATCTATGGTTATTGGGTCTAGACAGAAACTAGCAAAAACAGACCATGTTCTAAATTTGAGTGTTGGTAACTCACACATTAGAGATGTTAATTGTGAAAAGCTCCTTGGGGTTTTTATTGATGTAAATCTTGAGTGGTCAGCCCAAATTGACACTTTGTGCACAAAAATCAGTACAAGGCTAAATCTTTTGTCTAGGATAAAGAAATCCCTACCCCTTGAAAAACGAAAGTTATACTTTAATGGTTATATTCTCCCTATTTTGGATTACTGTTGTACAATTTGGGGAAACACCAGTGACCAAAATACAAATAGATTAGATAAACTTCAAAAACGAGCAGCTAGAATTATTCTTGAACTTCCTTATGATACCCCATCTAATACAATGTTTAAAAAGTTATCATGGCTTCGATTTACTGATCGTGTGATTTACCACAAGGCCTTATATGTTCATAGATGTTTATATGGATCTGTTCCAGAATATTTGTCTAACAAAATCTCCTATGTTTCAAATAAAAATGGAATGCAACTTAGATCAAATACTACCCAATTACTTAATATACCAAAGGCAAGAACAAACACATTTAGAAGATCTTTTTCATATTCTGGCCCAACTTTATGGAATAAACTACCAGAAGCACTAAGACACATGTCAAACATAAATACTTTTAAAACAAACTGCTTTAAGTTTTTACTTGAAAATCCAGGAAATATTTAAATGACTATGTATCAACTTTGATTTATGTTTTCTAATGTTTTTCTTTGTTATGAAGAAATTGTGTGAATTGCATTGTGAGTGGAGTGTGAGGGCCTCAAGGGAGAATAGTGTTTGTACTAATTGAGCATACCCTCTTGAAATAAAGATTATTATTATTATTATTATTATAAACTGGTAAGTCTAGGAATCCATCCCATGATCATTGACGGTCCTATCACATGTTTCTCATCATTCCACAATGTCAACTGTCCTAAAGGTTCCCTCTACTTCAACAAACTGGTAAGTCTAGGTATCCATCCCATGATCGTTGACGGTCCTATCACATGTTTCTCATCATTCCACAATGTCAACTGTCCTAAAGGTTTCCTCTACTTCAACAAACTGGTAGGTCTAGGAATCCATCCCATGATCGTTGACGGTCCTATCACATGTTTCTCATCATTCCACAATGTCAACTGTCCTAAAGGTTTCCTCTACTTCAACAAACTGGTAAGTCTAGGAATACATCCCATGATCATTGACGGTCCTATCACATGTTTCTCATCATTCCATAATGTCAACTGTCCAAAAGGCTTCCTCTACTTCAACAAACTGGTAAGTCTAGGAATCCATCCCATGATCGTTGACGGTCCTATCACATGTTTCTCATCATTCCATAATGTCAACTGTCCTAAAGGTTTCCTCTACTTCAACAAACTGGTAAATAAAGGTTCCAAGTTCAGATAAACTTATGTTGAAATAATAGTGTTACATCACAACTTAGAGAGACAGGCTATAAAATGTCAAGGTCAGAGACAGGCTATAAAATGTCAAGGTCAGAGCCAGGCTATAAAATGTCAAGGTCAGAGACAGGCTATAAAATGTCAAGGTTGTTTTCTATCAGACACACCTCATATATAGAAAACACTTGATTTTAAACAGGTATATTGATACCTTCTGATATCCATCAATGATTTAAAGAAAAGGTATATAGACAAACATACAAAAGAAATCATGACTGTTATTATGACTGTTTCAGATTGAAAAGCATGGAATCAATTTAATGTATTGTGGGTAGTTACATTTCTTCCTTTTTTTTTGAGGAAAAGAAGAAAAATGAAAAAAAGTTCAATTCTACAAAAATATGCCTCCCCTTTCCCTCCCATACCATGGAATCTGGAACAGCCCTATTAGGATATTGAATAATAAAAAAAAATTACAAGCGAACAATGGTAAAAAAATCTGTGTCAAAAAATTATCCTAGTTACTGAACCTGAACTAAGAATACTTAATTGGCTGATATGAAATAAAGCTATCTTACTGTTACAGTATTCTAAAGATGTAATGTTTCTATGATTGCAGGGAGAGTTGAGAATCACTGTATTACCAACACATTTAACATATGACGCACCATGGGCAGTGAGGAAAATACCTTTGAGATGCACCCCACATTTTGTAGCTTACCATCCAGACAGTAAGGTAATGTGTTAAAATACTTAATTTAGTTATAATTCTTTATGTCATTAGCTTTGTTTATAAAAAAAAAGATGATGTGATATGATAACCAATGAGACAACTCCCAACAAAAAAACAAATGACACAGGATAACAACTATAGGTAACCGTACAACCTTTAACAATGAGTAAAAGTCCATACTGCAAAGTCAGCTATAAAAGGCCCTGAAATGACAAATGTAAATCAATTCAATAAAATTACCAGTCCAATCCTATGTACAAATATGTGATTTATCTTGAAGTCATCTAAACAAAAAGTTTATTATGTGTAAAAGTCTGACATAGTTATCCTGTTTAGAACTCCCTGAACCTGATTGTGATTGGTAGTGACTCCTATGTACAAATAGTTAATAAAAGACTCTTTTAAACAAACTTGTAAGAAAGAAATAATATCAGGTATTACCAAAAAAGCAAGGTTATTATGTTGGTGTTTTTTTTTTTTATCTAAAGCAGATTTGATATGTTATTCAATGAATGGCTATTATCTATTTTGAATTTATTGAACCATAAAACTAATTTTTGACTCTTCACATTGAATAATCCGCAAAGCGGATTATGTAAAATGTGAAGAGTCAAAAATTAGTTTTATGATTCAATAAAATCAAAATAGATTATTGCTATTCATTATAAATAAATTTCTATCAAAAATTAGGCTCAAAGAACTTATTATATAAGTTGTATTAACTAAAACAATGTACACATATGTTGGCGTATGAATCCTAAACGTCAGAGTGGGCGTGTCGCCATCAAAATTTACAACATTGAAAATAAAACTAGTAATTTTAACCAATCAGAAGACAGTAAATTCATCAAATTTATTTATAACTGATTATGTTTTTACTAGACCTATGCAGTTGTCACCAGTACTCCAGAAAACTGCAACAAACTTCCAAAAACAACATCTGAAGAAAGAGACTGGGATACATTAGAAAAAGGTCTGTCAAAACTATTGTAATATTTGTGCTTCATACCTTCTTAGAATTATTTTAAAACAACCACTGCAATATTATTTTTAAACTGTTTATCATGGTTATTTTCTCTATATATAATTAATAACAAAAGGTATGTTTTTACCTTAGCAACTGAGTAAAAAATATCAAAACGAGAATATATGAAGAATGTTAGAAAAACAAAAACATTGTTTCCAAGTTGGTTCAAGCTTCTTCAAATGCTGCTAAGAATGGTAATTATATTCTGACCTATTTTTCAGATGAAAGATTTATCTATCCACAGTTGAACACCTACGCCTTACAATTGTACAGTCCTACGTCCTGGGAAGTTGTCCCTAACACCAGGTTAGTAGATGGTAAAGGGTTATTATTGGTAAACATGGTTACAATTTTATTTCACATGTTTCCTTTGTAGCCAATTGTTCAAGATGTTTTTTCAGAGCAAATTGGTAAAAAATGAAAACGCTAGATTTTAATTTCTTTTTTAAAGTCTCTCCCCTTATTGTAAAAGTAAATTTTTATTTTCATATTAAAGTAAGCCATATATGAGAAGATGTGGTATGAGTGCCAATGAGACAACTCCATTCAGGTCACAATTTATAAAAGAAGACCATTAAAGGTCAAAGTACGGCCTTCAATACAGATCTTTAGCTCACATTAAAAACAACAAGCTGTAAAGGCCCCAAAAAATAAGTATTATAAAACCATTTAAACAGAAAAACCAATGATGTAATAAACATAAAAAGAAAACAAGAGACACTAATAAATTTCATCAACAAACGACAACTACTGAACTTCAGATTCCTAACTTAGGACAGGTGCATACAAATGCAGCAGGTTTTGAACACTTTGATAGGTACAAATCTTCACCCTCTTCTGAAATAGTAGTGTAACATCACATCAAAACACCACCACTGCTTTTTTGCATTATGCAGCTGTACATTTTATTAGTTCTATGCTATTTTGTTTTTTTTTATCAAAATATATGATTGAGATTTATTTTTGTAACATTACAGTGTAGTCCTTCAGGAATGGGAAGTATGTACCACCATGAAGAATGTTCTGCTGAGGTCAGAGGAAAATGTACATGGTTTTAAATCATTTCTATGTATGGGGACAACTTTATCACTGGGGGAGGAGAATATCTCTAGAGGCAGGGTAAGTGTCCATGGTGTTGACTGCCTCAGTGGTCTTGTAGTAGCTTGTTCACCTCAAGTGCATCAGGTTGTGAGTTAGAAAACCTTGAATAGGTTGAAGTTTGAACCAGACTTTGAAATTGATATTTGCTGCTTCTCCACTTAGCAAGCAGCATTATGGTGTAAGATCAAAGACTATTTTGTTCGGAGTCAGAAATAAGTGTCCATGTAGGGTGACATGTCTTCAAATAGACTGCTGCCTTGTGAACTAGCATGTCAAAAATACGTCTCAGTGTGTCCGTCTCGTAAAAAGCAGGGTAAATATTCAAATTACATTAACATGTTCTTGTCCTGAATATGCATATTAATTTGTCGCTGGAACGTTCAGCAGCCAACCGTCATCCTCCATGGTGGGTTTTAAAGCCTGAAACGGGTTTTTGTTTTGTTTTAAAAACATTTTTAAAAATATCTATATAATTGTAGAAAGAGCTTCAGTATTGAAGATTTTCTTGTATAAAAATTTTGAAAGCCTGCAAATTCAAGTTAAACATTTTTAATTATTAACTCCAATTGAAAGAATTTTATTTATTACTGAATTGTTTATGACATGTATTTTATTTATAATAAATTTTATTTGATATTATATATAGATGAATAATATGCTGTATTTGTCCTGGTTTCAGATTTTAATACTGGATGTTATAGAAGTTGTACCAGAACCGGGAATGCCTCTCACTAAACACAAAATTAAGGTAAAAGGCTAATTCGTTTAAGTTGATTATTTTAGAGTAACCAGATTTGTCTTTTGGGATATTACCTTGAGTAAGGTGAAATAGACAAAAAGGTTACAGATGTCTGTCTAATTGGAATAATTCATGGAACTTTATACACTGTTGTCTTACACATTTATAACAAAAACTGAAATATGTATTACTTAGTTTTAGATTATTTTTATGTCTGTATACCTATACCATTAATTAATAGTTTATTTGTCCCATTCTTATTTTACCACACAAGGCATAAATGATTCACACAAAAGTGATATGATAATTTATAAGGGAAATATCTAAGATACATGTAGTTTTGCCACATCAAGTAAACAACGATCAATCAATCAAAGAAATCTAGACTATTAAACGAGAAGACCATAATAGTAGTCTTTGTACTAAATGAGCATACCATCTTGAAATAAAGATTATTATTATTATTATTATTATAAGACTGAAACCCTGTTCTGTTTATTTCAGGTTTTGTATGACAAGGAACAGAAGGGACCAGTTACAGCTCTAGCACAGATACAGGGATTTCTACTTACAGCAATAGGTCAAAAGGTACATGTCGTGATGTGGTCATAACATTTGTTAATTTGTTATACCCATAGTTTTTATCTACACTTAAAGTAAGATTTGTTTGTACAACTAGTTATATTTAATAATTCCAGATTCCATAATGTGCAAAACACATTCATGTTTAACCCTGCCATATCTAATGTGCCTGACTAGCCAGGAGCATATAATGCAATGGTTGTCATTGGTTTTTTTTTTATTGTTTTTCGCACAATTCATTAATCATTTTTATAACTATGTGTTAATTAATAACCTCTAAGAATAAGTTTATGCAAAGAATCAATGAGTTTAGATGTATCATATCTAAATTTATGGGCTCTATAAACATCGTCACTGTAATATTTCCTGTACATTTCAGCTTTATATATGGCAGTTGAAGGACAATGATCTGATAGGTGTGGCCTTCATTGACACATTCACTTACATCAACACATTAAGTACAGTTAAAAATATCATCTTAGCAGGGGATATCATCAAAAGTATCGCTTTATATAGATATCAGGAGGAACTTAAAGTTCTGTCACTTGTCAGTAGGGTAAGTTTCAAATGTCTTGTACAGATACAAGTAGGAATGTGGCAAAATCTCCTGTGGAGTTTCTCAGAATCCAAAGAATAGATATATACCACAAATTCACTATGCATTCAAATAAAAGTTTACTATTTGTATAAATTGTCTTATTTCACTCAGAGCATAAATAATCTTTACTTATATTTTCTTGTCCTAACAACACATATATTCTGTGTTCTTGACTTTCCATAACAGTTCTTATTTAAACAAGTTTAAGTACAAGCCACTCAGTTGAATTACACTATTGTAGTCATGATGTTAAAATATATAAATTGACATCTATATAATTTATAGGATATAAAGCCCTTAGAAACATATACAGCAGAATATATGGTGGATAATTCACAGCTATGTTTCTTAGGTAAGTTTCTAGCCATGACATCTTTTGAAATCTGAATTATCTCCCCTTGTACATTCAAATTTTATTATGTCATAACTTTAATTCAGGTGCTTTGAACATTGCTACTGTTGATGTTTATTAGTAGAATACTTTTAGTATGCCATTTAAAACATATTTTAAAAACAATTATGGGATAATATCAGGAAAAATCTCTTCAAAATTTTGAAAATTTGAAAATGCCTGTACCAAGTCAGGAATATGACAGTTCTTGTCCTGTCGTTCTTGATGCATTTTGTTATTTGATTTTGCCATGTGATTATGGATTTTCCAAATTGATTTTCCTCTAAGTTCAGTATTTTTGTGATTTTACTTTTTTCAAACATTTTTCAATTTGGATTATTTTATAAACAACTGTTAAGCTTTTTTTAAATTTTGCATTGATCTCTCTGTGGGATAATCTCCAGCTATGCCAAGCTGAGTATGGATTTTCTAATCTCCAGCTATGTCAAGCTGAGTATGCATTTTCTAATTCCAGTACATGTACACAAAAAAAATGAATAGTGAGAACACTATAAAATCACAATGCAAGTTTCTTAGTATGATACACAATCTTATTACATGTCACATGCTAACCGTATCAAATAAATTCCTTTTAATTTAGAAGTTATTCTCATGAGTCTGGGACCCCATCAAACCCTGAAGTTTAACTAAATTTTTTATTACTTTAGTGATTGAAATTTTATCATTTTTAAGATAGCTTTTGTTATCTGATATCTACATTGTAATTCCAATCAAATTATGCATTCAGTACCAGATTTATCCCAAAAATATTGGTGGAATGGAACCCTTGATAATTGCAAGAAATGCTTAGTATCTTGATGTTATATTTTTTACAGTTTCAGACAAAATGAAGAACATATTAATGTATGCATATCATCCTGAAGGTATGTATATGTAATGTTAATTTAAAACCTAATTAAAAAAAGGGAAAAAAACATTAAATAATAGGGGAAGATATCATGGGTAATTCTGAACTCATTTATAAGTGGAAAAGAAAACGACAACACCATGGCTAGAAATGACAAAAAGTTTAAACAAGTCCATTTAACACTACACAGAAAGCTAAAAAACTGAGAAAAATAAACCCCACCAATTAATTGTACTCTGTAAGAGTTGTCAGCTCCTGCTTCACATATAACACCTGTCATGGTACTCTTATGAAATAAATTGATAAGTATAATATCAAGTGATTCGGCATTATAAAGAATCTCATTGGTAGAGATTTGGATAGTACAAATAGAAGAGATAAAATTATGATGTTATAACTAATGTTTGATTACAATGTTACATATTCCATTTAGAATAGCAAGCAAAAGAATATGGTAATTACATAGTCACACACGCTACTGGTATGTGTAATAAGGGCTGATTTACATTTATATACACATATTTTTTCATTGGAGTTGTTTTCTTGTTATTTATATAAACTCATGTTGCAAATAAAAGGTAGATATATCTCATAATAACATGAGACAGATTTCAATTTAAGTTTTCAATAACAGCATGAATGCATCATTTTTCACAAGAAATTAGTAGATTTGCAATAAGAATTGTTGTAATAAGATTGTTGCTGTCTGTCATGTCTTTTTTTTGGTATACGGGTTTTGGCAAAATCATACCACATCTTTTTTATTTTTAAAAACTCTGGCCACATTTTTTGTCAAATTTATAATTTCAAATTCATTGAATTTCTAAAAATATTATTTATCAGTAATATTTTGCTTGTTTTAACAGCTAGAGAGAGTATAGGAGGGCAACGTCTGTTTCAGAAGGCTGATTTTAATGTACATTATTTATCAGATATATTTTGATTGTTTTAATAGCTAGAGAGAGTATAGGAGGGCAATGTCTTCTGAGGAAGGCTGATTTTAATTATATTATCTATCAGATATATTTTGCTTGTTTTAACAGCTAGAGAGAGTATAGGAGGCCAACGTCTGCTTCGGAAGGCTGATTTTAATGTTGGCTCACACATCAACAGCATGTTTAGAGTACTATGTCGTAGTGATCCAGCTGTAGATAAAAGGGCATACAATGCTGACAGGAAACATATTACATACTTTGGTAAGATATTATATAGGTTAATCATACTTTCATTGGTACTTGAAATGTTTTCTGAAACAGGTTTGTGGCTCCTTGTTGAAGGCCTTACTTTAACCTATAATGGTTTAATTTTTAAATTGTTATTTGGATGGAGAGTTGTCTCATTGGCACTCACACCACATCTTCCTATATCTATTGTATTCTAATAGTTTTTTTTGGATCCAAAATTTGTACTGTGGATTCATTATTGTTCGTTGGATACCAATTTTTCATGGATAGAGGTGAACCAGGAATTACAATATTCAACCAATATCATATTTTCAATATGCTTTGTATACAGAGATTGGCAAAACCATGAAATCAAATATCAACAAAAATGCAAATTTTCAGCAATCAACGAAAATTGATACCCACTAAAATAAATGAATTCACAGTACATGTATCTGCCAACAAGTGACTGCATTTTAAAGAAATGTCAGGTAATAAGAATGCTGAATGTCATTGTCCACCTTCTGTTTAGTTTTTTGGGACAAGCATCTATTGTAACACTGCCTCTCGGGTGCTAGAGTCGGACACCAGAGAACACAATGAACATAAAGTAAAGGGATCTTTTTATTGTGTGTATGTATATTAGGATAAAATATTAGGGTCGACGTCTAGTTGGTTTACCGTCGACCAAAACACTCTACCGATATTGATTTTATATTTGTTTTGTTATTACTGTATATTTACTAAATATTCGTGAAATAAAATACATGAAATAGAACAGTTTAGATGCTTTATTATTATTTATAAAAATGCTGGACTGGTAGTGGTACAGCTCTGTTCCTGGCCTAGTCCGGTTCCTAGTATGGTTGGTCTTATCTATAACTAACCTAAACAGAGACTTTACTCTGTCACTATCTAAATATTATTAAACTACCAATGTGTAGCGCTAAACTCGATCACATTAAAGTAAATCAACCAGATTCACTAACCCACAGTTTATAATAAGTCTCAATTCCTTAAGACATAATAAATACAATCAACAATCAACAATTCTTTATAGGTAATCACAAAATCGTTCCTACCATAAAGCTTCCGTAATAAATATTAAATACTTGACTTTCTTAAAGTTTGTCACCTAGGAATTTCACCTAACAAAACGAGTTGCACAAAACTATATATTTATTTGCACCAAGCAATATTTACACCAAGGATTTTCACCTAAAACATTATTTGCTCCAAGCAATATATTTACACCCAGGAATTACACCTAAACCATCAATTGCACCAATAAATATTTGCACCAAGGATTTGCTCCCATTTGGCACCTAAAGTTTGCACCAATAAATATTTGCACCAAGGATTTGCTCCCGATTTGGCACCTAAAGTTTGCACCAATAAATATTTGCACCAAGGATTTGCTCCCGATTTGGCACCTAAAGTTTGCACCAATAAATATTTGCACCAATAAGGGTACTAAATATTTATATATATATATAATAAATGACAATAAGTCTATAGTGGGTGCAATTTAGTATTTACTAACTTTTCCTAAATCTACTGTGTTTTCGGACATTCTTTTTATACTTTTGAAGTTACCGCTCTACTTAACAATCTATCTAGTGACTGCCTCCCTTTGTTATTGATTTTAGTTTTATACCAATATCAGCCAATCACTAACGTTCTTACTAGCGAACGACCAATCAGCAGCCATGTTTCTGATTAGGGAAATTCCCTTCAGAACAACTGAGAATGTAAACACACGATGTTTTCACAGAATAAAGATGTTTTCCAGCGGAATAATAACTAGAACCAACATGTTTTATACTCTTGGTGATATCTACACCTATTGGATAACATAATACTTGAACCACAAAGGTTATTATTCTAAATTAACAACCAAAATATCGATATCAACACTACGGTGACCAATTGGCAAGTTGTCACCGCAAGTAAATCCTTATCCTTACAAAATAAAGGACTTAATATTATTATACTTATCAATGCTATAATTGTCCAACAAACTGTTTATCCCCCCAGAATTATATAAAAGACCGATTTCAAGCTCTTGTGGGAAGTACAGATAAACTTCCGTTCTGCCCCGGCTACCAAAACAACGTTGTACGAACTAGACACAATATTTTTACCACCCAAAACAATCAATTATTGTACAATCCTCAAGTCATATGAACTAAAATACATGTTATTAAATCTCACTAGCAATTATTCCACCTTATTAGGTTTAAGAACAATACACACAAAATATGTGGGTAAAAAGGGGGAGGCCAGCATTACACTATTACCTGTGTTAAATGTGCCAGTTTCTCCCTCAAATCTGAAGTAGGTTACATATGCTACTTTGGCAATTCTGAAATAGGTTATAATGATCCTCATGCAGCAAGCTGATATTTTATGTAAACTCTGTAAATAAAACTATTATCAGTGAATCATGAGTAGTATACAATGATGTCCTTAAAAAAATCAAAGCACTGTAAGCGCTGTGAAAAAAACTATTATTACATCAGTGAATCATGAGAAGTGTACAATAATGTCTTCAAAATAATCAAAGCATTGTAAGCGCTGTTAATAAAACTATTATTACATCAGTGAATCATGAGTAGTATACAATAATGTCTTCAAAATAATCAAAGCACTGTAAGCGCTAAATAAAACTATTATTACATCAGTGAATCATGAGAAGTATACATTAATGTCTTCAAAATAATCAAAGCACTGTAAGCGCTAAATAAAACTATTATTACATCAGTGAATCATCAGTAGTGTACAATGATGTCTTCAAAATAATCAAAGCACTGTAAGCGCCGTGAAAAAAACTATTATTACATCAGTGAATCATGAGAAGTGTACAATAATGTCTTCAAAATAACCAAAGCGCTGTAAATAAAACTATTATTACATCAGTGAATCATGAGTAGTGTACAATGATGTCTTCAAAATTAAAATGAATTATTCCTAAAGGACAGATGGTATAGAAGTGTATTGTTATTGTGAAAATGGTTGACTTTTGTAATACTTTACAAAGCCTATATCTAGTTTAAAAAAAAATGATTACAATAATCCTTTTCTGAATATTTGACTAGAATAATTTTTCGATGTATAAGTAATTATATTTCCTGTTTATTTTTCAGCTTCTTTAGATGGAACACTTGGGTTCGTTCTGCCAATCTCAGAGAAAGTATATAGACGTTTACTCATGTTACAGAATGCCATGACGACACAAATTCAACATATAGCAGGACTTAATCCAAGGACCTATAGGTAAAGTTACAAAAAAACAACAACAATGGCATAAATATACATTAAACAGAAAGAGACATAATGAGGTCTATTTCAAATATGTTTGTCATAGTATAGGAAAAGACTTCTGAAATTCCCCCACAAATAGCAACTTTTAGTAATTTGGACCTCCATTTTATCATGAAATTGCTTTCACCCTTTCACTTCACTTTATAAAAGTTTTTCCAAACTTGTTTCCGAATCCCATATTTGTACTTTATGTAACATTGTAATATTTGTCTTGAAATTGTTTATTAATAAATATTGTTTAAACTAAAATGAACTAAAATAACTTAATAAATTAGGACAGATAGCATATGTGTAACAGTGGTGGACATTGGAGGTTATTCTTTTATCTTTTTTATGCCCATGCAGCTAAGTGATAGGGGCATTAAGTGTAACCCTTGTCTATGTAGGTGTGTCTGTACAATCCAAAATTTGAGTTTGAATTTGAGTTTGCACCTTTCTGTTCTTGAGTTATGTCCCTTTTTAATGTCATATGGAAGCAGGATCATAGCAGTTTCCATTTATTTATTTCTGTTTTTACAACTTTTGATGTTGTCTACACAATCAACATAGTGGAAGATTAAAGTAAGTAAGGTATAAACCTTTGTTGTACCTGTTCATTTGAAATTTTAGAATGTATTTTTTTTTAATATTTTAGAGCTGTACAGAGTATCAGACAAGAGTTGAGGAATCCTCAAAAGAATATTTTAGATGGTGATTTGTTATGGAAGTATTTACATCTCAGTATGATGGAGAAAACTGAGATTGCTAAACGTATTGGAACATCTCTTGAACAGGTAAAATACAATTTACTATTTGAAGTATAAACTACAAAAATATTTCTCAATAATGCAATCTACTTTTGAACTTTGGAATGTCTGAAGAAATTTGTAAATATGTAATGGGTTCATTTAGGGATTCCCACTTTCGTAAATATGCGTATAAATCATTTATCTGAGTTTTGAAAACAAATTTGTAAGTAAATTCTATGTTTGACTTTTTTTTATGTTTTAATTACTATCATTATAGTGAATTACCTCCCTTTTCTCTTTACAGTTAACAGATGATCTGATGGACATTGACAGATTAACATTACATTTCTGAAGAACAGTGACTTTGTTATAGTTGTTATGTTATTGGTTATTAAGTATCATGTGACATGTTAATAATGATGTGATGTTACATCATGTACATAGTTAGAGACAAATGTAGAACTCAACAGTGCCACTGAATGTGTGTTCATTAGTCTGTGAATGTCTGAATAAAAGAAACATACAAATATGAATTGTTTAATTGAATTGCAAAAAATAACGCCTTGCATGTCTTATTTCGATTCTGAAAGGAAAAATACATCAATTTGAAAAACTAATACCAGGATTATAATTTAATACACCATACGTGCCTTTTGTCTACATAAGACTCATCAATGACTCTCAGATCAAAAAAGTTATAAATCCAAACAAGTACACAGTTGAAGAGCATTTATGACCCAAAATTCAAAAAAAATAGAGCCAAATACGGCTACTGTAATCTATTCCTGGGATAAGAAAATCCTCAGATTTTCAAAACATTCAAAGATTTGTAACAGGAAATGTATAAAAATGAGCATGTAATTGATATTCATGTCAACACCGAGGTGATGACTACTGGACTGATGATTCCCCTTGGAGAAAATGATAAAACTCAATGACGTTAGCAGGCAATGTCAGTTAGTTAACATGTTTGTATAAATGCTTCCCTTAGATTAACATACGTTGCAACCAAAATATTGGAGCCAACTATAAAAATTGATATCCAATTGTAGCACAAGTCCATGGCAACATATTTATAGCCGTAGATGTATGCTTTTTTGTAACAACTTTCAGCATTTATCATACTCTCTAGAATCTATGACAGTCATGTCAGTCACTTCCTGTTGGTACTTTATTGTCAAACTATTTAAGCGATTCACAATAAATAGCTACAGAATGGTTGCAAACAGCCTGGGTAATAATCAAATAGCACTTAAGTTCTGCTCTGCTGTAAAACTCCACTTTATTTAGGAAAAGTCAGAGAAAACTCATTGATTTTAGTGGGCAATGTGGTTTTGTTAACGTATTCGTATAAACCCCTACCTTAGATAAACAGACGTTGCGACCAAAATATTTGAGCCACTTCCATGCTTTGACACATTCACCATTTCCTTTCTCAATTTTATGATATATAAGTTGGAGGTGTTGCTAGCTTTTAACTCTAAAATGCATGTACTAAGTCATAAATTTGACAGATTTTTTTCACTATTTTCTCTTGTTTGGCTGAGTGATAGTGTTTGATTTTTTTTTAGTTTTATGGTGTTTTTTTTATTTATTCAACTTGTAATTAAGCAGTTTTATACTTTTTTACGCTACTTTGGTAGCCATATTGGCTTGGTGCATAACTTCAGTTTGTTTCATTTCGATTTAAGTATTTGTTTATTATCATCATTTATAGATAATAAGAGATGTGAGACAGAACTGAAACAGTAATAAAATAATACACATAGAGACAGGTCATTTATACAAAAGATTTAGGAATAATTAGGAAGATCTGAATGATTTTTGTCCTCACTCAATGTTCTTCAACTTTTTATATGAGCTTTACTGATGAGTATTGAGTAGAAGAAACTTGCGTCTGATGTATATAGAACATTTCAATCCTGTTATCTGATTTGTTGTTACAACCACTTGGTCGATGCAACTACTTATGGAGTTTTTATTCCCCGAGTGTATCATGAACCCAGTAGTCGGTGCGTCTATGTTGACATAAACTATCATTAATATGGTCATAACTATACATTAAATGATTACAAAAAAAACAACTTTAGAAATACTTAGGCTTTTTTACCCCAGGAATAGATTACCTGAGCTGTATACAGCATTTTTTTTTTTGGAATTTTTGTTCCTCAATGCTCTTCAATTTCTTAGTTTATTTGGCCCTTTTAATTTTGTTTGGTTTGAGTGTCATGGATGAGTTTTTTGTAGAATAAAGGCCCGTCTGGCGTATATACACAATTTCAATTCTGGTATCTAGTTTAGTTACATGGCGAATCCTTTCAAACGATTTAAATTTCTTCCAAGGCAATTAATTTTTCTACCAGATGATTTTATATTTTTTACTGTACTTAATTCCGTAACTATAATATGGGTAATATAAAAATACAAACATATGATTTATAAGTACTACTTGAAGCAATATTTTTAGATTTTAATTTCAATTTATACACAAATATGACCACAGTAGATTGATATATCAAAGGATGACTGATGGAATGAATGACACAACTTACTACAGATTTCTTTATAATATATCTGTCAATCTGACCAAGGAATTGTATATTTAAATTGTTATTATGTTTTTGACAGTACATAAAAAAAATTATAAAAAAATGCAAATAATAGAAAGCTATGTATAAAACGTAGTCCGTGAATATGCCTTCACTTCACAAAATATCTTGATATAATTTCCTGCTTATTTCCAAAACATACAAAGTTTGCCTCCTTAACAGCACCATTGCAGCACATCTGGTCGGCTGGATCATATGACAATTTACCACAACAGGATAAACCACTTGGTTCAGTAACTGTTCCGTTGCAACAGGTTTCATCCTGAGGAATGTATGTCTGATCTGCACAACAACCCAATCCTTCTGGTGAAAACAGTTTACCAAAACCACATGTTTCTAATGCTGGACTATACGCCTTGTCTGCGCAACATTTGTATTCTGGTTTAACATTCTGGTTTATCGATCCTTCACAACACTTCTCGGTAGTCGGATCATAAATATTATTTCCACAGCAATGACCATCCTTTACCGGGTACAGCGCATCAACGCAACATGTTTCGAGTATTGGATAAAAAGCTTGGTCTTTACAGCAAGAAGAGCCATTCTTAGAATGAACAACACCCTGACAGCAGACCGACAACTCTGGATTATAAGCTTGTGTACTACAGCATGACCATCCAGCAGGAGTAGATACTTCGCCATTACAGCAAGTCTGACGAATGGGGTTGTAATCATTGGATCCACATTTCACTACATGAAAATTACTTTGTGAGACTTGTATGGAACATCATTAATTCTGTTAAAGATAAAACACAATCATAATAAAATGTGTAAAGGACTACTTATTTTGTTATCAATTAAAAAAGTTTCACTGACCCCCCTTAAAAAATTTCTTTAACAATCAAAAAGTTAACTTTTGTACGGAGGAAGATCGGTTTGGATGATTATTCATAATACCTCAATAAAAAAAATTATGAGGTAGAAATTGTAAGTGGTATCGGTTTCTTTAACAATACCGATTAAATTATTCTTAACGAGAAATATTGCATAAAATCTTTTTAGAGATGAGATTTTTACACCAAAGAGTTCTTACATTTAAAAAGCTAAAATGATTGATAGTAGTATTTAGATTTCTATCATGACTGTCTCATTTTGATAACAATGATTACACAAAATGTGTTGAATATCATGTAAAGAAAATATTTACTTTACGAAAACTACTATTATACCAGACCAGAGTTCAAATAATCAAGTGATTATTTTTTTTACTTTAAAACTATTTTTTTTAAATGTGATAATTTTGGGAAATTGATATAACAAGATGTTGTTTCCCTAGGTATAGTTTTCTTCCTTGTTAAAAAACATATATTGGCAATAATTCAAATGGAGGCGTTTTTAAACTTCTTTTGTAGAGTTACTGTTGCCAATTAGTTGAAAGGAAATAGTCACTACTTTTTCTCTCTCAAGTTTCAAATAAATATTACCTTTAAAAAAACCATTAACAAATTGCATCTCGTCTCTCGTACTTGCATTTCATTTCGGTTCAAGTTTACAGTTATCAATAAGACAAGATGTACGTTTATAATCTTCTCGCTTTCTCTTCCCTCTCCAAATCACCTTTCTATAACGAACTTGAACTTATTAATACGAGGTTGGGAAATATGGTAAATATGCTTAACTGTGGATGACAATTTACTATGTTTTAAATTAAGTTGACTTACTTTTCCTGTATTTACGTAGAGCTCCAGGAACAATTTTAAATTCCGAGCAGATCATAATCTCCAAAAAATCAATTTCTTTCCCATTCTAACATCTACACACATTTCTTTAATATTAAAAAAAATAATTATATATAATGTTAAATTACAATTTATTTACATGTTTTTAACCTAAAATTCACATCTGCATCATGTAATTGCTGTCAACAAATTATCATATCAAAGTGATTTTATAGAATTATTTCAATTTGTTTTAACTTTCACACAATGAAAGTTTTGTTCAGTTTTGGTAAAAGTTTAATTATGCTAGGGAAACCACAAAATCATAAATCATTTCGTCGTACAAGTGAGAGGTTTGTCGCTATAAAACCAGGTTCAATCCACCATTTTCTACATTTAAAAATGCCTGTACCAAGTCAGGAATATGACAGTGTTCTTGTCCATTCGTATTTGATGTGTTTTGTCGTTTGATTTTGCCATGTGATTTAGCAGACAGCTGTTCTGTTAGATATTTCCCAGTCTGAAAGAGGAAAACAGATTATTTACAGAAGAAATATTTTTTTGTACTTTTAAAGGAAATGAATTTGACGCAGTGCATCTCGTTTTCAAACGAAAATATAATTACTTCTCATACAAAACGGGTTTCTTGATTCGAACTCTCCAGGAACTGGTCATTGGTTGAACAGAAACTCATTCATCTAGATATGAGCGTAAGCAATAGCCGTCACTATCTAATCAAATTTTAAAAAGAATAGATACTCGGTGCATTTTTGTGGTATGTCGAAAATAGAATGACCATATCATGGCTAAAAAAGACAAACAAATTACAACATTGAAAACTAAAAACTGAACAACACAAAGCCAAAACTTGGAGTTTTTGCAGGTGTCCCGGAAGAGTAAACAGAATCTACTCCACATGTGGCACCCGTTGTGTTGCTCATGTAAACGCACACGCGGAAATAAGTATAATTAGTCACATTATGGAAAAGGATACGGGATTGTGGTTACGTCATAAGTAACATATCTGCTATCATCTTTGAAACAAATATTCCCTAAAAGTCAACTTATAACTTTCGATCCCTTTCGTCGATTTGTTTGTGAAACAGGTCGCTGTAATACATAAAATAAGAGAGACGAAAGATACCAGAGGGACAGTGAAACTCATAGATCGAAAATAAACTGACAACGGTTAAATATGAAAATAACAAACAGACAAATAATACTGCACATGACACAACATTGAAAACTAAAGACTAAGCAACACGAACCCCACCAAAAACTAGGGGTGATGAATTTGAAATGCCACATATGTGAAACAAGTTATCTGAACGCAAGGTGGAGCAAATGTCAATAGTTATTAAAGGTTCTATATTTCCCTAGCGTCTATAAGTGATTTTGTGAAGAAGTGGTAAGAGATAGTACAGTATATTGATTGCGTTTGATAAAGAAAAGGAGTTCCATGGTGCCGGCTGCGGTGTTGACCTTTTTATCAGTTTCATTACATTGTACGTTTATAAAACCTTCAAATGATTGTAGAATTAATTTGGGGTGTTCATTAATTTATTCCTCCAATTGTTCATTTTTCTTCATCTATCGTCGTATTGAATATAATAAAACTTTGTCTGTTAATTTTCATAAGCCTCATGTAAAAACTTATCTATTAAATGTAATTCATTTAAGACATTATTCAAACTCTTGTATACATATTTTCCCCCAAGTAGTGTACTGGAATCGAAGTATTTCCTCATAGTCCTGTGAAGGATTAAAATAGGTGGTTTGATCAACGGATATGGAGTAAGCAATCTTAAAAGTAATTGCCTGTAGGAATGTTATTGTACAGACTTATATACATTTCCTTCCTTAGTTACACTATCATCTATTAGTCATTTGGATGTCATTGCACGATCATATATTTATCTATAACTACAAATACAGTGCTATAAACGTAGCATACATCTCCCAGTTTATAATTTATTCGAGAGCTGGTATTTTCTATCATGATTTCTTGAGAGGTTTACTGCTTACAAGTCATATAATAAACCAGGAAGTTCTAATGGTCAATTTGGGGTCATCCCTTGGAAAACGGTACAGCCGCCATCACGAGTTGTTTGGCCGGAAATTTCTATTTCTGAAATTAATTCTTACATATTTTAATTTTTAAATATAAAAAAGAAGATGTGGTATGATTGCCAATGAGACAACTATCCACAAAAGACCAAAATGACACTACATTATCAATTAAAGGTCACCGTACGGCCTTCAACAATGAGCAAAGCCCATACCGCATAGTCAGCTATAAAAGGCCCCGATAAGGCAATGTAAAACAATTCAAACGAGAAAACTAACGGCCTTATTTAAGTAAAAAAATGAACGAAAAACAAATATGTAACACATAAACAAACGACAACCACTGAATTACAGGCTCCTGACTTGGGACAGGCACATACTTAAATAATGTGGCGGGGTTAAACATGTTAGCGGGATCCCAACCCTCCCCCTAACCTGGGACAGTGGTATAAACCCTGTATATATATATGCTAGCTTGCCTATGGGAAATTTTTTAATTGTTTGTATAAACATTGAATGACAAAAATATGTGAAGTATAAAATTTTCTGACGTCAGACAAGCGAAGCAATTGTTCCTTTTAATTATAACACGATGATGACTGCTGTACCAATATTTGGTTAGTTTATTTATTATGTTATTTAGTTCACGCATCACTGTAAAAATAACGGAATTGGATGACACTGTCATACAAAGTGAGAGGTTTAGCGCTATAAATCAGGTTAAATCCACCATTTCCTAAATTTGAAAATGCCTGTACCAAGTCAGGAAAATGAACATTGTTGTCCATTCGTTTTTGATGTGTTTTGTAATTTGAATTTTGCCATAATTAGATTCTTCCCGATTTGATTTTTTGAGTTCAGTATTTTTGTTATTTTAATTTTCATCTATACAGTGTATAAAACATGCGGTTGTACTGTCCCTGTTGTATCTTTTGACCTCTTTTGTACTATCAAATGTGTTTTTTTGACTTCTTTGTCAATATACAATCAACTAGATGTCAGATTAACTACAGCAATATTTTTGTTAGATTAGTTATAGGATCCTTATAGGTTTTTTTTATTTTCAAGTCATTTGTGCTTCTTGTCTGTGACTTATGTATACACAGTTTTGTCTGCTGGATCGCAATTGTTGTCGAATTTATCTTATATGTCTGTTTGAGTTGCTCATCTAATTTCGCATCGAACTATTCACAAAGTTGATTCCGCTATCTTTAAACTAGATCTAACACACATTTCTTCAGAAAAAGCATGTACCAAGCCAGGAATATAGCAATTGTTTTTCAATCGTTCTGTTGGTTGATAAAGTTTGATTTTGTCGTTTTTGTAGACTTTGCATTTGGAATTGGTATTTGTGTTAACATTTTTTCCTTCGGATCTTTTAAGTTTAGCCAATTGTAATTACTATTTTACAATTCTTTCTTATCTTTTCTTACTATTAAAATACTGGGAGGTTCGAGCGCTCATAACCATGTTCAACTCCGCCACATTCTTGATGAGCCTAATTCAAGTCAGGAGAATGTTTTTTTCAGTGATTGTAATTGGTTCATGTCTATAATATGTGCTTCAGCTTGTGCCCATTCAAACGATATCAACCCAACAGATTTTGTATGTACATGTCCCTAGACTGAAGCCTGTAAATCAGTGGTTGTTGTGTGTTGCTGTATATCATATTTGTTTTTCATTCATTATTTTTAACATAAATAAAGGCGTTAGTTTTTCGTTTAAAATAATTTACATTTTTCATTTCGTGGCCTCTTATAACTGACTATGTGGTATGGACTTTGCCCATTTTTGAAGGCCTCACGGTGACCATTAGTTGTTAATGTCTGTGTAATTTGGTCTCTTGTTGAGAGTTGTCTCAACGGCAATCATACCACATCTTCATATTTTCATATTTTTACGTAAGTGGTTTTGATGTAATTTGTTGGAATTGCGTCATGGCGTTTTTTTATAGCTTTCATTTTTTGCCGCCGCACGGTTCTTTCCAATTGATTACATTTACTTGATTTGGTTTCTGGTGAATAGTTTTCTCATTGGTAATCACACTACGTCTCCTAATTTGTAACAAGCTTAATAGATATATTAAGATGTAGTATGATGCCAATGGAAAAACTCTCCAACCAAGTCACAATATGTAAAAGTATACTATGATTGGTTTTCAACACGGAATTTGGCTCACACCGGATTTAAACACTTAAGGGCCCCAAAAAAATGAAAAAAAGTGTAATAAAATTGAAAATGAAAATGGAGAATGTGTCAAAGAAACATCAACCCGACCATAGAACAGACAACAGTAGAAAGTCACAAATAGGTCTTGTCTTGAATGGTTTTACACTCGTAATTTTAGGGCCCTTTATAGCTTGTTGTTCGGTGTGAGCCAAGGCTCCGTGTTGAAGGCCGTACTTTAACCTATAATGGTTTACTTTTTAAAATTGTTATTTGGATGGAGAGTTGTCTAATTGGCACTCACACCACATCTTCCTATATCTATCTTCAATGTAGCGAAAAATTCCCGCACCCGCAGGCGTCCTTCAGCTGGCCCCTAAACAAATATATATACTAGCTCAGTGATAATGAACGCCATACAAAACTCCAAATTATACACAAGAAACTAAAATTAAAAATAATACAAGACTAACAAATGCCAGAGGCTCCTGACTTGGGACAGGCGCAAAAATCCCCATTTAAACAGGAAAACCAACGGTATACTATATATAAAAAAAAACAGAAACGAGAAACACATCAACAAACGGCACTACTAAACACCAAGTTCTTGAATCTGCAACAAAAACTGTTTAGACAAATAATTTATTGAATGATATATCATAATGTATGTATAACAGATTATTTTTCGCTACATTCTCTAAGATTTGATTATAGTGTTGCATGTTCCTTTCCAACGTACAATGATTGGTTTGAATAGTTCTATATGTTTTTTTAACAGACACATTTAACATGAATTCTGCCACGTACAAAAAAATTAAATTAGATTAAATGCATATTTCCTTTCCAATATCTATACAACACTATACAAAAACGCATCCTCATTTGATTCGTTACAAATCAACAGTAATTTATTATCTCTATTATAGTGTACGGGGACTGGATTGTTCAAACCGTCCGATTCAGTAAGTAAGACCTTACTGACTGTCCCATTGTGTTTTATCATTATCAGGTGGTTAGAATTTCTCCCGACAACAAACAGGTTGTGCTCACTGTCAGCTGATATCCCTTGAGTATCGAAAGGAAATTTGTCAGTAAATGTCCAAATGTATTTTCCTGTCATACTGCAACAATAGATTTCATTATTGTAATAGTCGGTACAATATATCCTGTCTTTTGTTGTAGTTATACAGAAAACATTTCCCGTATCAATAAACTTACATTCTGTACACATGGTGTATAATCGATTCCCTGACGTATCAAACTTCACGATTCCTTCGTTAACGACTAATGCATAAATTATTTCATTTTCATATGAAATTCCTAAACACCTCCGTTCGAAGGTTATTTTTGTGTCAACCCTGTTGTTTTCGATATCCATTATCATCATATGATTACCATATGTAACTGCTATGCGATTATTGTCTATAACTGTCAAATCGAACAATTTCCCAGGTACTGGTATGTCTCGGATATGCCTTCCATCTTCATTATACTCCATTATTTCGCTATACACGTAGCTATGGACATTTGCAATTAATAACTGTCCGTTTTGTAAAACTGTACAAGCACAAACATTTTTTTTTCGATTGAGTTTGAACTTTTGTCGCAACTGTAGCCTTGTACGATTAAAAGATTGATCCGCAGCTGTTTGTACCATCTGAGCTTGGCCAACCTTTGCATCCTTGAATGACAAACTCATGGTTTTTTCATCAACTTTAATCTTTCCAAAGTTATCAACATCATTTACTAATGAAATAAGTTTCGGATGTATTTCAACACCGAACTTGTATTCCTTTATTGTGGTAGTCACCAATTTGACGGTTTGTACCTCGTTCTGGATTAATTTGTTGAGCTGAAGAGTTCTGAGAAATACCTTTATGTTAGATCCGATATGTTTCAGTTTGGATGTTTGTTCTCGGAGTCCCTGCATTTTCTTATCCATTTTATTCACCTGATTCAGGACTTCTGTATATTTTGATTTACAATTTCCATATTGCTCTGACAACTCATCTAACATTTTTTTTTCAATTTCATCCAACTTTTTGTTTATTTTAAATCGCATTTCCCGAATTGATTTCTTGACAGTCTGTTCTTGCAGTTCAATACTACGCTCAGCTGCATTGCAACTGTTGTTGAAATGTTTAATTGCATCTAAAGCATTGCCTATTGAATCATCTAAATCTTCAAATGCTGTAGATCTCTTTGCATTTTTTGCTGCTTCGTGTATAGAAATGACAAAAGCATTACAATGTTTGTGTTGTGAGGGCAAGCAGTCAACACAAATAGCAACGTCGTGTGTTTTACAATAAAGGTAAAACACTTTTTCATGTTTATCACATTTGATATTGACACGATCATTTTCTATTTCATGAAAGTCGTCAATTGGTATTAATTTGTGATCTCTAGTGACATTCCGGTATTTGTGAACCTGCTCGCAGTCATGACAAAAACCTTCCATGCAATTGTAGCACCATTCTTGTGCATTTCCATGTTTGTCGGTACGACCACAGGGTCCGCAAAGAATATCTGATGACATACTTTTTTACCTAAAACAATATTACCAGTATTAACATAAGCCAGGTAAATTAGTTCAAATGATGACTTTCTATCAACTATTAATCACAGAATTCAGATTTATGCCACATCTTTATTCAAAATATTAACTTCATTGCGGAATACTTTATTGTGACAACATTATCTGGATGATTTCAAGTGTAATATAAGTTGGGTATTTAACTCATACAAAAGATAAAGAACCAAAACGTGATAGTTATACCACCTTTTGAAAGATGATAATAACATCGACAGATATGTAAATTAAAGCGTTTGTAAAATTAAAGCTATATAACACGAAAGTATTTTCTTCCTTATTTGTGGATTCATATATTATAAGAGTTAGGTTCCAATTTGCAATGAAAACACGATAAATCATTAATAGGAAAAAGGCAACTTTGATAACGCGTGATGTGTTAATAATGCATTCATCCCGTCCCGCTTGCGTCATGAAGTTCAAACATATTTGTTTATTAAATACCTACTTATATTCAAGTGGTCCATATTTATGCGTATTATGCATTCGATCGTATCATATGTAAAAAAAAAAATTAAAAATTAAAAAGCAACCATATCGAAATTTGAATCACTTTTGTATTATTGTATGAAAAGTATAAAACATAAAGAAATAATGAATAAAAAAGAATGTTTTTGGAAATGTTAAATGACACAAGACCGCTTGACATTTTTTGAAATTCAACCACACACCATTGCTTAAAAGATCTAAGATTAATTGATAAAAAACACTCATCAGTTTATTCTATACCATTATAATTGTTTGAATCAGTATCGTGAAAATACCTTTTACAATTAATTGTATAGATTTCCAGATTAAATATTCCTTACTAAAATACTTCACTGTTTGTGATGTCCTGTTTTGTATGTCGTCAATGGAAGATATTCGTTATTATTTTGTGGTTTACATGTGATTATGAACATTATATTACGTATTTGTTCGTTTCTCTGTGATGAGTATTCTTGCGTTTGTTTGTGCTGTATTCCTGTCACGTAGTGTTGTAATTTTAGCGATATTTTTTAACATTGCCATATAAGCAGCAGATTTGGTTTGCCATTAAACCAGGTTCTACCCACCATTTTTGTTTTCAAATGTACTGTATCAAGTCAGAAATATGGCATTTGTTATAAAAAATTGTTGCACTTCAGTTTTCTGTTGTTCCTAGGGTTTCCTCTTAAAGGAGATGTTTTTCCCTTGGGTTTAACATGTAGCACGGATTTTTTCTTCTCTCAATTGATTTATGACTTTTGAACAGCGGTATACTTTTGATTGGACTTTTGATTCTGCCTTTTGAGTTTGGATTTTCCTTTTTGAATTTTCCTCGGAGTTCAGTATTTTTGTGTTTTTACTTTATACCACTGTTTTCTTTTCTTATAAGGGAGAATCCGTATCTATATTACAACTAATAACATTCTTGAATCAGCAGATAAAAATCTAAAAACACTGTCTCGACTATGCCTTTTTTAATCTAGCGCCACTGATTAGTCTCATGGAGACGAAACGAGCGCCTTGCGTACCCGATGTTATGTTAGGTATCTATGATGAGTTGCGTTTCAGTTAAAGAAGAGGCGAAAAATATCCATCGAACATTCAAAACTCCTAAAAGTCGTAGAGAAATTTACAATATCATGGTGGAAAGGAAATATAAAGAAAAGGCAAAAATATACAAAACACTACAAATACTAAGCATCACAAACAGTCAAACCTATCGATGATCTCTTACGTCAAATAAGTGAGAAGGTGCAAGAAAGAGCGGTGCAATATACCTAAATGATATTCAAACTCAAAAGTGGTCATGAAAATTCAATCGTGTTCAAAACAAAACAACAAAAAACCGCACAGAAAAGTATAACACTAAAGTTACCAATCTGTTTTAACAAGATACCTATTTCTAAAATGAGTGTCTCTTTCATTATGCTCGAAGCTAACAAACACAATATATAAAAAAGAAGATGTGGCATGATTGCCAATGAGACAACAAACCACAAAAGACCAAAAGTGACACAAACATTAACAACTATAGGTCACCGTACGGCCTTCACAAGAACACTCAACACAAAGTAAAAGTAGCCCAAACTGTAAACGGTCATAATATATATGCAAATAAATCTCGGAATATGTATCGAAAGTACTAACTGTATATGAAGAATTGTGAGCAGTGTTAGAAAGAGATGAACATTCTTAAAGCTACTATTATGCCAATAAACCAAAAAATACTATCGTACCACCATTATCATCCCCTGTCAAAATGTTTGGAGTCTTTGCGACTTACATGAGTAGGTAAATATCAATACTAGATCAAATAGCGAAGGTAGAATGATTATTCGTACACGTTCTTATCTTTTTCTAAATGAAAACTGTTTAAGTGATTTCTTCACCAAAATAATAACATATTTTGACATGTACAAATATTAAACATTGTTATAATAATTTAAATCTATTATGCGCATGTGTTTTGTACAATGCAAACGCTTAGTGTAACCTATTGATTACTAATTAGGTTGATTTTCATGTATAGAGTTAGATGGTTTTAAAGTTTGGAAATATATTGAAAACTAATTGTTGATCAAAGGTAAAATATGGTTTTTATTTTTAACAGGATCCCTTAGCCTGTTCAGTTAACGACCAATGTAGTTGTAAACAGGAAATATTTAAGAAGAATTTACACGTTTATATGTGTTAAAAATGAATGATATTATCATATTATCACTTCAATAGTTTTACTTACCGACTTTAACAAACAAACATTTGACTCCTTACAGTGTAATAGTTTGATAAAACGTAGCATTTAAAGTAATAGTATACGTTAAGGTGCAGGCATACGAATTAAACCCCCCCAAAAAAAGAGCCGGTGTCGCTCACCTTGGTCTATGTGAATATTAAAAAAGGACGCAGATGGATTCATGACAAAACAGTGTTTTGGTGATGATATGTTTGTACATTTTACTTTACTGAACATTCTTGCTGCTTACAATTATCTCTATCTATAATAAACTTGGCCCAGTAGTTTCAGAGGAGAAGATTTTTGTAAAAGATTACTAAGATTTACGAAAAATTGTTTGAAATTGACTTTAAAGGGCAATTACTCATACAGGGGTCAACTGACCATTTCGGTCATGTTGACTTACTTGTAGATCTTACTTTGCCGACATTTATTGCTATTTACAGTTTATCTCTATCTATTATAATATTCAAGATTATAACCAAAAACAACAAAATTTCCCTCAAATTACAAATTCAGGGGCAGCAACCCAACAACACAGATTGTCCGATTCCTCTGAAAATTTCAGGGCAGGTAGATCTTGACGTGATAAACAATTTTACTACATATTAGATTTGCTTTAAATGCTTTGGTTTTTGAGTTATAAGCCTAAAACTGAATTTTAGCTCGATGTTCTATTTTAAGCCATCGCGGCCATCTTGATTGGTTGGCCGGGTCACACCACACCTTTTTTAATCTAGATACCCCAATGATGATTGTGGCCAAGTTTGGTTTAATTTGGCCCAGTAGTTTCAGAGGAGAAGATTTTTGTAAAAGATTACAAAGATTTACGAAAAATGGTTAAAAATTGACTATAAAGAGCAATAACTCCTAAAGGGGTCAACTGACCATTACGGTCAAGTTGACTAATTTGTAGATCTTACTTTGCTTAATATTATTGCTGTTTACAGTTTATCTCTATCTGTAATAATATTCAAGATAATAACCAAAAACAGCAAAATTTCCTTAAAATCACTAATTCAGGGGAAGTAACCCAACAACAGGTTGTCTTATTCATCTGCAATTTCAGGGCCGATAGATCTTGACCTCATATTAAATTTTACTTCATGTCAGATTTGCTCTAAATGCTTTAGTTTTCGAGTTATAAGCCAAAAACTGCATTTTACCCCTATGTTCTATTTATAGCCATGGCGGCCATCTTGGTTGGTTGGCCGGGTCACGCCACACATTTTTCAAACTAGATACCCCAATGATGATTGTGGCCAAGTTTGGTTTAATTTGGTCCAGTAGTTTTTTTAGAGGAGAAGATTTTTGTAAAAGTTAACGACGACGGACGACGGACGACGGACGCAAAGTGATGGGCCAGGTGAGCTAAAAAGCTGTCTTTGGTATATGTGATTAGACATGCATCGGGGTCGATTTGAGATTTTCCCAGATATGTCCATTCATTGCCAGACGTTCGTCAGTCTTAATCATTTTCGAAAACACCTCCCAATTTGAAACTATTTGACAAAATAATCATTCGTCTTCAAACATCTGCACATCTAAATATGACATGGTCGTTATGTCTAAATCTTATATCTTCTAATGAATTTGGTGGTAATATTTGCGTTCATCCTTTCCAGAAAGTACAAAATCAACACAAACTAAATTTCATTTCATTTATTGAAATTTCCCTATACCAAGTCAGGATTATGGCAGTTGTGTCAATTAATTTTGCCATGTGATTAGGGTCTTTCCGTTTGAATTTTCCTCGGAGTTCAGTATTTTTGTGAATTTACTTTTTTGAATACATTCGGAATAATATGGGAATGCGATTCCACACTATATTTCAATATATGTTCGCATTATTAAATAAACATCAGTGATTTATTTTAAATTGGTATCATCTAATCTAATAAATAAACATAACACAATTTAAGCCGTTGTAGCCATAAAACTGAATTTGTATCTTACCTTTAGTTGTCACCTAGACCTAATATTCCTTAAGTTTCTATGAATTTTCGTAAGTCGGATAATATCACTCATTTGACGACATTCATTTTATGATATAGGATGAATGAATTAATATTCATATAATATCATGTGAACAGGACCTTGTTGACATAAAATAGTTTTTTGTTGTTGATAGTAAAAATAACTTTAATTTAACTTATATTCTTACAATATAATGTTTAAAGATTTAAATAGGTTTCAATAGAGCATGAAACAGAAACACGGTTTTATTTTGTTTGACAAAAACATCAATAATAGAGTAGTATCGTCTACAAACCGGATTACTTTCAAACGAATGAGTCACATAAATAATTCTTACTGTTCTTACTTAACAAAAGGGACTGTATGTTGACAACTCTCCATCCAAGTCAAACTTTATAAAAGTAAACCATTATAATTCAGGGTACGGGTTTCTTCTGCTCACATCAAACAGCAAGCTAAAAAGGACCACAAATTATTACTTATGTAAAACCCTTTAAATTGGAAAACCAACGGTCTAATCTATTTTAAAAAAACGAGAAACACTTATGAAAGCTTACAAAAATTTGAACTTTTCGAAAAACTATGGATTTTCTTATCCCAGGCATAGATTACCTTAGCCGTTAGACGAAACGCGTATATGGCGTACTGAATTATAATCCTGGTACCTATATATATATATATATATATATCAACAAATGAAAACTACTTAACATCAGATTCCTGACAGGTGCAAGCAATTGCAGCGGGATTAAATTTTTCAGTGGTACAGAACCTTCTCTCTTATCTGAAACTATAGTGTAACATCACAACATAGAAAGAAACAGAATGGCTTAACTCAATAAAAAAACGTAGTTTCACAAATAAGCATAAACTGAACAAATACATTTGATTTACGATACAAAGTAAATAAAAAGTTAATAAAAGTAAGGGTTTACAAATTAAAGTTAAAGTAATATACCGCTGTGTAATGCTAAACAATTTCAGAAAAAAAACATCAACTTTGACAGGTGCCGTAAGTATAATGTAAATACAGTATAAAAGAAGCAAGGAGACAATTTTGACGTTAAAAGTACGAAGAAGTAAAATTAATAGTAATTCAAAACAATCAAAGCTGGTGTATAGACTAAATACAAGTTAACATTAAATAACAAATAGTATCAACAGGTCAAATTAACAAGAAAGTACGATTTGAGAGTACTCGCAGTAAACATTTTACTATGTGAAGATGACTGAATTTATGCAATAATAATTACTAAATAATTAATATTATAATTAATTCATAGGATTAATTGCCATCATACAATATTAAAAATAATACTCATAATGTGCCGAGGTGTAAGAAAAAATAAGTACAACATGGATATATGCAATCCTTGAAACTAGGTCATTTGACAATATAAAGATTTCTTACTTTATCCTCTGAATACTGAAAAACATATATAACAAATGATGTTTACAAGGAATGAAGTCCATTCGAGGAGAACACATATTTGTCATACTAGTATTTAGTATGAACATATTCATACAACATTATAAAGAAATGCTTCTCCCTTGACTTGGCTACAAATCAGCAATACATTCTTATCTTTATTATAGTCCAGAGGGATTGGTTTTTCAATTCCCTCAGAGTTTGTTAGTAACGTTTTGCCAACTTCCCGTCAAATTAAATTATCATAAGGATTTCAGAATTCCTAACCACAACAAACAGATTTTGATTTTTGTACACCGTCGAGAGACTGGTCAGTGAATGTCCAGATATCTTCACCGGTTATACTACAGCAGTATACTAAGCTATTGTCACTGTCCGTACAATAAATTCTGTCTTTTTTTGTGCATATATAGTTAACACATGGGTCAGCATATTTTCCACTAATTGTACGAAGTCGGCTACCTGATATATCTATCTCCACTATACCTTCTTTTACGACTAATATGTAAATTTTTCAATTCTGATATGAAATTCCCGAACAGGCCCATTTGAAAGGTACCTTTGGAAGAACTTTGAATTTTATGTTTAATATTTCAACATATTTTCTATATGAAACTGCAATACGGTCGCAGTCTATAACTATCAAATCAAACGAATGTCACGAATGTACCTTCCGTTTTCATTATACTTCATGATGACGTTGTTTCCATCATAATCGGCAAACAACACATTAGCATTTGGTAAAATCGAACATCCGCAAACATTCATCTCATTCTTTTTTCCTTTGATTTTGAACTTTCGTCGCAATTGAAGCACTGGAAAATTGAAAGGGATCATTTGAGCTTGGTCAGCCTTTGCGTGTTTGTATGTTAACCTGGTGGTGTTTTCCGTAACTTTATTTTTTTCCAAAAATATTGATATTCTCTAGAAAATGATATGATTCCCGGGTGCATTCTTACCTCTAAAGCATAATTCTGGATCAAACTCGTCATTGCTTTGGCAGTTTGAATCTCTTCATGGATCAATTTGTTGATCTGACGAGTTCCAAGAAATATCTGTAAATCGGACCCCACACTCTGCAGCTGTGAGGTTTTTTGTTGTAGTAGTTTGATTTTTATATCTATTTCATTCAAATTTTTCAGAATTTTTCCATATTTTGATTTGCATTTTTCATACCAACTGGATAACTCATCAAACAGGGTGTTTCTCAAGTTCATCCAAATGTTTGTTTACGTTAAAACGAATGTTACTTATCTTTTTTCTAATAGAGTGTTCTTCTAATTCAATATTTTGTACCGCCTCATAGCGATTATTGATGAAATATTCCATGTTAACTAATGCGACATCGATTGAATCAACCACATCCTCAAAGGCTGTTGACTGTTTTGCATTTTTCGTTGCCTCATCAAATGACATAACGACATCAGAACATTTTTTGTGTTGTGAGGAAAAGCAATCTCTGCATATAGGTTCATCATGCATTTTGCAGTAAAGATCAAAGTTTTTGTCATGTTGATCACATACTAAGTTAACAGGTACATCTCTAATGTAACGATACTGGTCGACTGATATCAGTGTGTGGTCTGCATTCACCTCCATTGACCTACGAGCAAGTTCGCATTTAACACATACACCGTTCTCACAATATGTGCACCATTTCTGTGCAATGGTACGTAAGTTCTAAGGACTACAAGGTCCGCAAAAAATGCTAAATAACATACTGTATAACCTAAAACAAATTGCTTAGTATTAAAATCATTTTTATAACATCTACATGTAATTTTCGTTTTGAATTTTCCTCGGAGTTCATTTTTTTTTAATTTTACTTTATAAAATCCGTTATCTTGTTGTTCGTTTTAAAATTCCTGTGAGAATAAATATTCAATACATATATTTGAACTTATGAAACCTTTTTTGTAGCAAACGCTGTGTTATTATAAAACATGATGATAAGCTTAGCAGATTTTTCTTCGGATATGTTCTGATATTGTTTTAGTTGCCTTATTAAAAAAATATATGTTTCTTTTTTTGGGAATGAAAAAATGTTATATATTTTCAAATAACAAACGACCTACACAAACCACAATGTATAGCAAAATCATTGTTAGACTTTTGACTCTAGTTGGAATAAATTCATAACTACCAGTTCTTTAGAGTGATAGAATGCCAAATAAATCAAAACGTTGACAAGAATAGCAAGGCATTTTTAGTGTCTAAAGGATCATATCAAAAGATGTTATGAAAATGACTAATGATCTACTCTTTAGGTTTCTTATTGTACTATATCATTCCGACATTTTATTAATTTAGCCCTGTACTAATGAGCAATTCCATGTTTCAATAAAAAGTCAAATAACAAAAATACTGAACTCCGAGGAAACGGAAAGTCTCTTATTAAATGGCAAATCAAAAGATAGAACACATCAAACGAATTGACAACAACTGTCATATACCTGAATTGATACAGACAATTTCTTATGTAGAAAATGGTGGATTGAAACCTGGTTTTATATAGCGCAAAAACTCTCACTTGTTTGACAGTCGCATCAACGTCTATTATATTGACAACGATGTGTTAACACAACAGTTGTTAATAACTGTGTCATTTTGGTCGCTTGTGGAAAGTTGTTTCATTGGCATTCATACCACATCTTCTTTTTAATATAGAATAAGTAAAATGGTCCAAAATAGGGGTACAGCAGTCATCACCGTGTCACAATCCCAATCAGAACAAAACAAACAAATATTTAACAAAGAAGCATATATCAAATTTAACAACCACGTTCATCGCCTATTACTTATTTTTGTATTTTATTTATGTATGCTTAATCATCGCAGAAAGATTGAAATATGTTAAGTCCTGTAATTGAATGGCTAGATTTACATATACTCTGGTGTAGAGTTGCGTGTTTGACGTGATGTCAGAATGTACACGTCACACAGGTAGAAATATACAATAATTTTGTCGTTCAAAGCATGCAAAAAAGACCCAACAATAACATAGAGGCTAACATGTAATACGTTGTTCGACTTTGCCATTTTTATGTGCTGATTTAGGTTGTTTTACATATTCGTTTTCATTCTGTAGTTAGTTAGTTATATATCATTTTTATAAATTTACTGTTTGCAAAAGTATAAATTTTTCTAAATACTAAGGATTTTCTTATTCCATGCGGAGAACATAAGCCGTATGATATGAACATCAAGCACAATCCCGATTTTCTTTTTATCTTAAGTAGCGGCCAAAGTGTTTCTATAGCATTTATGTCTGGAAATTGCACACAGTCATCATATTTAACATGCTTAAGGAGTCATATCTTCAAAAAATGTAAAGAAAAGTATATTTGTGTCTTAATAGTATTATCACAAGTATTTTTATTTGAAATTTGTAACTTTTTTGGCCCGATTTGAAACACATAAACAATTTAGGGCCAATTTTGACCCTTCGTGAACCTTCTCCACTATAGTAAATATTTTGACTATAGTTTGAGATATCGAAAGACCTGGTGTAATAATTTTAGGTAATACATAAACATGAATTAACATTTAAATAGAGGCAACAGTTGTATACCGCTGTTCAAAACTCGTAAATCCATGGACAAAAAACAAAATCGGGGTAACGAACTAAAACCAACGGAAACGCATTAAATATAAGAGGAGAACAACGACACGACACTGAAATGTAACACACACAGAAACGGACCAAGCATCAGAAAAAATCCCACAAGAATAACAAATATAACATCAAAACCCAACACATGAATTTTGGATAGACGTGTGCCGTGACACGTCTTATCGCAATGTGAATTTACACTAAAATATAAGAGAAAACAAACGAAGCAACGCTAAAATGTAACACACACAGAAACGAACAATAATATAACAATGGCCATCTTCCTGACTTGGCACAGGACATTTTTAATGGGAAGAAAATGGTGGGTTGAACCTGGTTTTGTGGCATGCCAAACCTCGCACTTTAATGGCAATGTTAAATATAACATTGAAATGACAACATAATATAACAGAACTACAATACAAAATAAATAGGAGAACATAATTTAGACAAAGATATTTCAAATTAAATGAAAAGTGAAGATAATGAAAACAAAAAAGAAGTGTATTTCAAGCGCTTAACCGGATACATTTTATCAGAAACAAAAACAGTTTCAAAAGACGAAGTTCAATTTTTTTCCAAAACCAGGAAGTAAAAATTGGTAAACAGAAACCGTTGTTAAGATAAATAAGCTATAACAATCTGTATACAAATAGACAACAATATTGTGAAATTAAAGAAAAACAACAAAATCAACTCGTTTGGTCAATTTGTATTCTAATGAAAAATAATTACCTGATATTCTTAAAGACTTCTGCCGTAGATAGATCTAATATGAAACTACTTTGTTTTTTAATTGTTTTCATGGACCATGAATTTGTTTTAATGTTATTCACAGTTTCTCTCTTGCTATTAGTGTATTCGAAATAATTTTTATTGTCCATTCAGTACACTTCAACTTTGGTTGTCAACAAAACGAACTAAATATCAGACAAAATCCGATGAGAATAACAAATATAACATCAAAACTAAATACATATATTTGGGATAGAAAGTGCGGTGACACGTCTTATAGCAATGCGAATTAACACTCAAATATAAGAGGAAACAAATGACACAACAGAAACACAACGTTAAAACGTAACACAAACAGAAAAGAATTATAATATAACAATGGCCATTTTCCTGACTTGGAACAAGACTTTCTTTTAAAAGAATTTCAATTTACAATTTATATGTTGTACCTGATCTTATGTGGGTAATGTAAACCTACAATTATATGATTTATGAATACTTCTTGACGAAATATTTTTAAGTTTTAATTTATACACAAATGTGACCCCAGTAGATTGATCAATGAAATTATGACTGATGGAATGGATGACACCACTTACCACCGAGTCCATTATAATTTTTCTGTCAATCTGATGAAAAACTAATATGAATTTTATTTGAGAAATAACTTAGTGAGATACACATTTTTTTAATACGTAATGAATAAATAGATATATCAAAAGGTCAAAACACATAAAAAACGAATGGACAAGAACTGTCATACTCCTGACTTGGTACAGGCATTTTCAAATGTAAAAAATGGTGGATTAAACCTGGTTTTATAGCGCTAAACCTCTCACTTATACAACAGTCGCATCAACTTTAATAATATTGATCAACCTTATTGGTCTCATTGACTGAACTGCTCGATTCTACGTCATACTGGTATTGTAAAGATAATAATCTGACTTATCCATCTATTTTGATCCCCAAATATTGTGCTGAATATGCAGTATATCATACAGAATGTTAAGATACTTAATGAGCAATTTGATAACCCAAAAAATGATATATAAAGGCAACAGTAGTATACCGCTGTTCAAAACTCATAAATTACAAAAAACAAAATCGGGGTAACAAACTAACACCGAGGGAACGCATGAAATGTAAGAAAAGAACAACGACACAACACTGAAATGTAACACACACCGAAACGGATCAAGCATCAGACAAAAATTGTATTGGTATTTGTATGTTCTTCAAAAACATCGGATGATGATAAATAAGTATGACTTCATTTAAACATTGCCAATTCATTGAATGAAAATACTAGTAGCCAAACAAAGAGTCGCATAATTCGTCCTTTTGTTGATATTTAGTCAAGTGTCTGTGCCATGTCTATATATCAAACAAACTTAAACACAATGTTTGTTTCCTGTATAATAATGTGAAAAGGGGTCAAATGCAAAAAAAAATTATCATCATCTTCAAGTACATTTGTTGTGTACAAAGTATTTGAATTATTATGAATAATATAAACAACTTCAGTGTCAACAAAAAAGATATACTAGTTTATTCATAGCTGCCTCAAACATTTAGATATCTACATGTTAATCAAATAGATATAGGAAGATGTGGTGTGAGTGCCAATGAGACAACTCTCCATCCAAATAACAATTTAAAAATTAAACCATTATAGGTTAAAGTACGGCCTTCAACACGGAGCCTTGGCTCACACCGAACAACAAGCTATAAAGGGCCCCAAAATTACTAGTGTAAAACCATTCAAACGGGAAAACCAACGGTCTAATCTATATAAACAAAACGAGAAACGAGAAACACGTATATATTACATAAACAAACGACAACTACTGAACATCAGATGCATGTTACTAGAATTAATTTGAAAAAGTATCCTTTTCAGTCTGCTATTATCCGTCAAAATTGTATGTAAATTCCAGATTTCCAGATAAATATAATTGTTCAAATAACAAAATTAAAAAAAAACTGTTTCTTTAATAATGTGTTTTAACATCAATTTAGATTTATACGGTTTTAGTATAAATCATATATTTGCAAAACAGACTGGAAAGTCTTAGGCTTTGCAACAAATAGTAAATAATTGATATTACTAAAGGGAAATAATAGAAATCTATGGTAAAACGTATTTTGATATAATTTCCTGCGTATTTCCGAAACATACAAAGTTTGCACCCTTAATGGCACCATTGCAGCACGTCTGGTCGGCTGGATCATATGAAAATTTACCACAACACGATGAACCTCTTGGTTCAGTAACTGTGCCGTTGCAACAGGTTTCATCCTGAGGGATGTATGTCTGGTCTCCACAACAACTCAATCCTTCTGGTGAAAACAGTTTACCAAAACAACATGTTTCTAATGCTGGACTATACGCCTTGTCTGCGCAACATTTGTATTCTGGTTCTACATTCTGGTTTATCGATCCTTCACAACACTTCTCGGTAGTCAGATCATAAATATTATTTCCACAGCAAGGACCATTCCTTACCGGGTACAGCGCATCAATGCAACATGTTTCTAATATTGGATAATAAGCCTGATCTTTACAGCATGAAGAGCCATTCTTGGAATGAACAACACCCTGACAGCAGACAGACAACTCTGGATTATAAGCTTGTGTACTGCAGCATGACCATCCAGCAGGAGTAGATACTACGCCATTACAGCAAGTCTGACGAATGGGGTTGTAATCATTGGATCTACATTTCACTACAAGAAAAATGCTATGTGAGATTAATATGGAACATTAGTATTTCTGTTAAAGATAAAAACATAATCGCAACAAAATATGTAAAGGACTACTTATTTTATTTTCCATTACACCAAAAAAAAAGTCCTTTCATTTGAAAAGCTAAAATGCTTGATAACAGTATTTAGATTTCCATCATGACTGTCTGATTACACAAATTGTGTTGAACATCCTTCAAAGAATATATCTACTTTACAAAAAATCATTATATACCAGACATTTTCCTGGAATGTGGTAGTCATTATGAGTTCAAATAATATAGTGATTTTTTTTTACACTTTAAAACTGAAATGTGTAATTAGACAGTCAATGTGGAAATCTAAACACTGCTTTCAAGCATTTTAGCTTTTCAAATGAAAGGAAGTTTAAAACTGAAAGTTTTAAAAATGTGACAATTTTAGAAAATTGTTCTGACATAAAACCATGCAAGATGTTATTTCGTCTTAGTATAGTAGCTTTGTTTTCGTTGTCCTTGATAAAAATCATATTAGCATTATCTCCAATGGAAACGTGTTAATAAGCTTTTATTATCGAGTATTTGTCTCAACTATCGCCAAATTAAACCCTTGAAGAACTGCATCTGGTCACTAAATAACTGTTCTTTCATTTAATTTCGGCTTTTACAGGTATTTAGAAACAAGATAGGCTTTTACAGGTATTTTTAGAAACAAGATATTAAAAATAAGATGTGGTAAGACTGTCAATGCGAGAACTCTCCACAAGAGAACAAAATGACACAGAAATTAAAAACTATAGGTGACCGTACGGCCTTCAACAATGCCGATACCGCAATCAGTAATAAAGCCCCCGAAATAGCAATGTAAAACAATTAAAAGGAGAAATAGAACGGCCTTATTTATTTACAAAAAAATGAACGAAAAACAAACATGTAACACATAAACAAACGACAACCACTGAATTACAGGTTTCTGACTTGGGACAAGCACATACATTGAGAATTTGGCGGGGTTAAACATGATAGCGGGATCTCAACCCTCCTCCTAACCTTGGACAGTAGTGTAACAACATAAGAGCGAATGTACGTTTAACCCTCTCTCTTTTCCCCATCACAAATTAACATTCTATAATCAGATTTGAAAAAGGCGTTGGAAATAAGACAAATTTGCTTAACTGTGATAACTTCTTTTCTGGTGGGATTTTTTACTAATTTGACTTACTTTTCTTGTACACACGTAAGGCTCCAGGAATTACGGTAAATTCCGAGAAAATTATAATCACCATAAAAATATATTTCTTTTCCATTCTACTATCTACACATATTACTTTATTCTTTAAAGAAATAACAATATATATAATTACAAATTATAATTTATTTACATGTTTTTCCTTTAAAAGTCACATTTGCATAATGTTATCGTAGTCAACAAATTATCATATTATCATAAAGTGATTTTATGGCGTATTTTAAAAACATATTGCAAACTATTTTAACTTATGTACAATGAAAGTTTTGTTCAGTATTACCAAAGTTATTTGATACAAAAGTTACATATACAAATATAAAAACCACAATATCATGAATAATTTTTTTTTGGTATAATTTTTCAAAAGTCAATCCCCAAACAGTTTTAACGTTGTAATTTAAAATATTTTAATTATGAAAACAGATCAACGCATGAACAAAGTACACAACCTTTAAATGGAAATATCGCCAAACGTTACATGCAAGGAAAAAGTGGTTAATTAACTGTTTAAACATTTTGATGGCCTAATTTTCATACTTTACAGGAATAGTAAGTTTTGAATGTGAAAAATAATATTGATTATTACAACGAAGTAATGTAATATATGCAGTGGAATTAAATCACATTTAATGCAGAACGCAGTATGTTGACAGTTGGACAACATATATATATATATATATATTTTTTTACACAATTTCTAATTCAAACAGTCTATTGATATTGAATATATATATATATATATATATTGTGTACTAAAGAAATATTGACACCGAATGTTTGTGGCACAACATCCTGTCCACAAGTTAACAATTTTTTTTCTTTCTGTGACGTATTAAATTTATATTAGGATCCATTTTGTTACATCTTGTGATCAATTTTATTTGGCAATCGCCAATGGCAGTCAGCAGGGTTAAAGAACATCAGTTGTTCGACCTGTTAGTCAAATGCGTTTTGTTTAAATATACTTTTTCACTCTTTTGGTCTTTTGGAAAATGTTGTTTGTGCTGTTTTTAGACCCTTCTACAACGAAATTTGTTTGACATGCACACGTATAAAAACTGCGGTTTTTATCCAACGCAGTCATAGGTTTGAACGTAGTTTTCAATTTAGACTTGTTTATATTTTTTGTTTGGGCATGTATCATATTTTCCCTCCGGTTTATATGATCCGTTCATCCTATATATTGACTCTTAAAATTCAAGAGTTATTCTAAAAATGAGGGTACTTTTTATGTGGCCTTCCAAATACCGTTTCGATCCCTAACATCACTGAAGAGACATTTATTGTCGAAATCCGGATATGGTGTACTAAAGAAATATTGACACCGAATGTTTGTGGCACAACATCCTGTCCACAAGTTAACAATTTTTTTTCTTTCTGTGACGTATTAAATTTATATTAGGATCCATTTTGTTACATCTTGTGATCAATTTTATTTGGCAATCGCCAATGGCAGTCAGCAGGGTTAAAGAACATCAGTTGTTCGACCTGTTAGTCAAATGCGTTTTGTTTAAATATACTTTTTCACTCTTTTGGTCTTTTGGAAAATGTTGTTTGTGCTGTTTTTAGACCCTTCTACAACGAAATTTGTTTGACATGCACACGTATAAAAACTGCGGTTTTTATCCAACGCAGTCATAGGTTTGAACGTAGTTTTCAATTTAGACTTGTTTATATTTTTTGTTTGGGCATGTATCATATTTTCCCTCCGGTTTATATGATCCGTTCATCCTATATATTGACTCTTAAAATTCAAGAGTTATTCTAAAAATGAGGGTACTTTTTATGTGGCCTTCCAAATACCGTTTCGATCCCTAACATCACTGAAGAGACATTTATTGTCGAAATCCGGATATGGTGTACTAAAGAAATATTGACACCGAATGTTTGTGGCACAACATCCTGTCCACAAGTTAACAATTTTTTTTCTTTCTGTGACGTATTAAATTTATATTAGGATCCATTTTGTTACATCTTGTGATCAATTTTATTTGGCAATCGCCAATGGCAGTCAGCAGGGTTAAAGAACATCAGTTGTTCGACCTGTTAGTCAAATGCGTTTTGTTTAAATATACTTTTTCACTCTTTTGGTCTTTTGGAAAATGTTGTTTGTGCTGTTTTTAGACCCTTCTACAACGAAATTTGTTTGACATGCACACGTATAAAAACTGCGGTTTTTATCCAACGCAGTCATAGGTTTGAACGTAGTTTTCAATTTAGACTTGTTTATATTTTTTGTTTGGGCATGTATCATATTTTCCCTCCGGTTTATATGATCCGTTCATCCTATATATTGACTCTTAAAATTCAAGAGTTATTCTAAAAATGAGGGTACTTTTTATGTGGCCTTCCAAATACCGTTTCGATCCCTAACATCACTGAAGAGACATTTATTGTCGAAATCCGGATATGGTGTACTAAAGAAATATTGACACCGAATGTTTGTGGCACAACATCCTGTCCACAAGTTAACAATTTTTTTTCTTTCTGTGACGTATTAAATTTATATTAGGATCCATTTTGTTACATCTTGTGATCAATTTTATTTGGCAATCGCCAATGGCAGTCAGCAGGGTTAAAGAACATCAGTTGTTCGACCTGTTAGTCAAATGCGTTTTGTTTAAATATACTTTTTCACTCTTTTGGTCTTTTGGAAAATGTTGTTTGTGCTGTTTTTAGACCCTTCTACAACGAAATTTGTTTGACATGCACACGTATAAAAACTGCGGTTTTTATCCAACGCAGTCATAGGTTTGAACGTAGTTTTCAATTTAGACTTGTTTATATTTTTTGTTTGGGCATGTATCATATTTTCCCTCCGGTTTATATGATCCGTTCATCCTATATATTGACTCTTAAAATTCAAGAGTTATTCTAAAAATGAGGGTACTTTTTATGTGGCCTTCCAAATACCGTTTCGATCCCTAACATCACTGAAGAGACATTTATTGTCGAAATCCGGATATGGTGTACTAAAGAAATATTGACACCGAATGTTTGTGGCACAACATCCTGTCCACAAGTTAACAATTTTTTTTCTTTCTGTGACGTATTAAATTTATATTAGGATCCATTTTGTTACATCTTGTGATCAATTTTATTTGGCAATCGCCAATGGCAGTCAGCAGGGTTAAAGAACATCAGTTGTTCGACCTGTTAGTCAAATGCGTTTTGTTTAAATATACTTTTTCACTCTTTTGGTCTTTTGGAAAATGTTGTTTGTGCTGTTTTTAGACCCTTCTACAACGAAATTTGTTTGACATGCACACGTATAAAAACTGCGGTTTTTATCCAACGCAGTCATAGGTTTGAACGTAGTTTTCAATTTAGACTTGTTTATATATATATATATATATATATATATATTCAATATCAATAGACTGTTTGAATTAGAAATTGTGTAAAAAAAAATTAAAAACCTGCTGACATGTTCCCTTCATATTCAAATTGTTCCATGGAAAATCGAAATATCAACAAATTACAAAGATACATATTCACATTATTTAATCGGATTTTACAGTGATTAAAACTACGCGGGCATCTCATTAAAGCTGGAGGCTTGAAATATCAAAGGGATATTTAAAATATAAATAAAGATAAAATTGACAACGCCATTGAAAAAAATTGAATAGAACAAAGAAAAACACTAGTATGCAAAAACTGCCATAGGAAACCCAGCGAGAAAATCAAACCCAACAAAAAATTATGCTTGATGTCATCTGTATATTGATTGAATGTGAATCGTATAATTATGAGATAACTGTACTGTATGTTGAGATTTAGAGGCGACCATCTGTAGTCTTTTTGTCGCAATTAGAGTTCACCTGTCGACATGAATCACAAAAATTACCGAACGACTTCTGCAAAGCTTCAGATTTCGAATTGTGGGTTAGAAGAATCCAGCCTTCTCGAGCGGGAGCGGAGCTTCGGTATGGACAGATAATAACACAAAAAGTCACATAAATCGTAAAACCACGTCCTGACTGAAAGTAAAAAGCAAAATCACAAAATTCTGATCTCCGAGGAAAATTCAAAACGACAAGTACCTTATCAAACGACAAAATTAAAAGCTCAAACACATCCAAAAAGTGGACAACAACTGTCAAAACTATTGTAAGTTATAGAAAGTTGACACGACATGTCTAGTAAAGCAAACCACGCCTCACAGTTCATTATTTATAGTTGTCTTTTGCCAAAACAATCCTGAACATTGAAAAAAAGAAATCACCGTTTCAATACCATCCCATTTGTCAAACCACAGCAGCAATTAAAATTAGATGTACAGGAAATAGACATCCTTCACATTAAAAGGCACATTTTCAGTCTTCAAATGAATATTTTTTCTATAAAACATTATACAGAAACACATATCCATCTTCTTGGTTACACACTAACAATAATTTCTTTTTCTGGTTGTAATGTATACAGACTGGATTGTTCAGACCGTCAGATTCAGTAAGTAAGGTCTTACTGTCCTTCCCATCGTATCGTATCATCATCAGATTGTTAGAATCTCTTCCTACAACAAACACGTTTTGACCACGGTCAACTGATATTCCTCTTGAGTAGACAAGAGATTCATCGGTGTACATCACTGAACTAGTATATATTTGTTTAGAGGCCAGCTGAAGGACGCCTCCGGGTGCGGGAATTTCTCGCTACATTGAAGACCTGCTGGTGACCTTCTGCTGTTGAGTTTTTTTTATTTTGGTCGGGTTGTTGTCTCTTTGACACATTCCCCATTTCCATTCTCAATTTTATTTCTGCAAAGCTGTACATTGTATACTCGTATGTATACAGATACCTGTTTTTTGTTTTCCTAACATATAAGCTCATATGAGAGTTGAAATCAAAATAGTTGTTAAATAAAGGCAACAGTAGTATACCGCTGTTCAAAACTCATAAATCCATGGACAAAAAACAAAATCGGGATAACAAACCAAAACCGAGGGAAACGCATTAAATATAAGAGAACAGCGACACTACACTGAAACGCAACATACACAGAAACGGACCAAGCATCAGATAAAACACCAAGAGAATAACAAATATAACATGAAAACCAAATACTTGAATTTGGGATAGACAAGTACCGTGCCACGTCTTATCTCAATATCTCAAAAATAAGAGAAAACACAAACGACTCAACGTTAAAATGCAACACACAGAGAAACGAACAATAATTTAACAATGGCCATCTTCCTGACTTGGTACAGGACACTTTTAAAGGGGAATAAAAGTGGTGGGTTGAACCTGGTTTTATGGCATGCCAAACCTCGCACTTTAATGGCAAAGTTTAATATAACATTGAAATGACAACATAATATTACAGGACTACAATACAAATAAATAGGAGAACATATTAGACAAAGAAAAACATGATTAATAGATGACAAAAAGCATCAGGTTTAAAATTCAATACGCCAAAAACGCGCCTTGTCCACACAAGACTCACCAGTGACGCCCAGATATAAAAGATCGAAAGTGAAAAAAGTACAAAGTTGTACAGCACTTAAGATCAAAAGTTGAAAAGGTTTCGCCAAATACGGCATTGTTTTTATGCCCGGGATAAGAACATTCTTATTATATAGAACAATTCATGCTATTGCAAACAGTAAATTTTATCAAATGAATATGAAAGATATATACACAAAGAAACTGAAGTATTAACTAATTACAGAAAACTAAACCTGAATACATAACGCCTAGATATAAAAGATCGAACGTGTAAAAGGTACAAAGTTGTACAGCACTGAAGATCAAAAGTTGAAAGGGTTTTGACAAATACGGCGTTGTTTTTATGCACGGGATAAGAACATCCTTTTTATATAGAACACTATATAACAAATGAATATGAAAGAGATATGCATAATAAAACTAAAGTATTAACTAATTACAGAAAACTAAACCCGAGTTGATCACAAAATAGACACACATCCGAATCAGTCCAGGCGTCAACGTAATTTAAAAAATGTGACGTCACATACGATGGCGAAAAGGCAGAAACGTTATGCCACATTTGAATTTATGAAATTTAAAAACAGCATGACGTCACATATGAAAAATTATCATTCAAAAATGAGGTAGAATTAGAATTGATTTAAGATTGCATTAGAACTAAATACTGATAATTCATTTAAACAAAATGCATATTGCAATACTTATTAATAGCAATTAACTGTAATATATATATGTCCAGTTTGTTATGAATTTAATATAATTAATAAAGAGGAGGTGATTATTTTTTCTATCCGTCACACCTAACTATAATTAGAAGACGTCAACACATTTGACAAATCTGATGAGAATTACAAATATAACATAAAACATGTAAACTAAATACATGAATTCGGGATAAACAAGTACAGAAACACGTCTTATAGTAATGCGAATTCACATTCAGCAAAACAGTCACAATCGGGAATAAGTCACGTTTGGTAATTAAAAGATTAGACGACATAATGACAAACCACAATCTACCATGTGGTAAAAATGTCCTTAGCTAGTTTGGCTAAAGAGACATCATATGGATCCACCAATTCGTGATGGTGTCCATAAAATTTACGGAGTGTCAATTTTAATCTGTTCTCCTCATAACTTTGTTGGAGCAGTTTCTGCGTAAGGAGCACACTCCTGTATATGAAGTCCGTATAGTGTGAACAAGCACGTGAATAACGTATCAATTGTGATATGTAAACACCATACGAAGGGGCAGAGGGTATGTTACTGCTGAGAAATGGGAAATTGATAATTGGGAAGTTGAAATCGTCCCGTTTATCATAGATTTTTGTGTGAAGTCGTCCATCTACGTCAATATTGAGGAAAAGATCAAGGTATGAAGCAGTCCTTCTAGTATCACTAGTATCCTTAATTTCAAGTTCACTGGGATATATGAGATGTAAGTATTGGCTGAAGTATGGGTTGTTCAATGATAAAACATCATCAATATATCGGAAAGTAAAATTAAAGAATTTAGCAAGGTGCTTTTTCTTTTTGTCTTTTAATATTATTTTTAATCTGTTCCAGTGAATGTTGCTATTTTTAGATGTATATCATCTGCAACCATGATAAAGAAATATGCAAATACAGGAAAATTGTCAAAATGGTATTATCTGATGATGAGATCGACCCGTTGTCCAAATGAAGTCACGATATCTTCATAAACAAAGAAGGCCATGTAAAAAAAAATCAGATATTGTAACAAATTTTTCTAACTTCCTTTCGTAACTTCTCTAAAGGGACTGGCCACTTAAAAACGATAAAAATAAACTGAATTTTCTTCGGTCGTCAGATTTGCTGCTTCTGAAACCCCGACTCTTTTGAAAATTCCCCTGTTATCAATTTCGAACATCGGTATACTACTGTTGCCTCAATTTTACAAAATTTATTTTTTTATTTATATTATATTTCTCCCTATTTCCAATAAAAAATATTATTACATAGACGCATAGATATATTTGAAAATTTGCTCCGATTTTAAATGCTAATTGTTTTAAAAAACAATTATAGTTATAACATAGTAATAATTGAAGTTTCTTCCGATTTTTATGGAATATTGTCATGGTAGTGAAAAGATATGCCACAGAGTTTCCCTGATGCATCATGCGCATGTACTGATATCTCAGTGTTTCCAAATACAATGTTCACTTCTATTCGTTTTAGTTCCTCAGTCGGGTTCCGCAGAACTAAAACATAATCTCCTATTTTAGTACAACCTTCTTCGTTTGTATAAGTCGGGTTTTCCTTTGTTGAAGCAAACAAAGACAAATCAAGGCTCTTTTGAAATTTGTCAACTGTTACATATGTCCGCTTGACATTTGTATCAATTTCTATAACAGTTCCCATTTTGAAGAATATATCAAATACACCAATACACCTATCTACTCCGTCAATAACTCTTTTTCTTTTTTCATCATGGACTGAATTGTCAAATGTAGGCGAAAAGTTTGATCCATAGGTATACCTTGAAACGCGATGTGAAATCCGTGTTGGTGTATGTCCAAACATAACCGCTCCTTTGACTACACATAAATCTGTTTCTCTCGGAATGATAACAGTCTGAAGAGGAAATTTTGAACGAAAAAAATCCTGTATATACTTTGATTCTGCTAGTCCACCAACTAAAAGAATTTTAGTTATGTTAGCATTATTTGTGCTTGATATTACTGTCGAGACTAATTGTTCATTTTTTTCAACCGTTGGGTCAAACAGTTTCTCCTTCACTAATTCAGAACTTATATGAAGGAAGTTCCCAGCCGATAAATGTAATCCGCCTATATGTGGACCTTGATTTAATATTTGTTGTAAACTTTCTAAATGCATTGCTTTGCACAAAGCTTCGATAAAGATTGTTGGCAAACTTATCGACATGTCATCTGAATCTAGATCAAATGCTTTCTTAGCAGCTTCAAATTCTCTATGGACATCAAAATACACTTTCGGATAGTTTTTCTCAATTTCTTTGATAAAAGGTCCACCAAAATTGCGAATCATTTCCTGAACTAGACTTTGATTTAGTGAATTTCCACCGCATTCATCACCACTTGCGATGTGAATTTCCTTCAAGTGACCGTTGCTCAATTTTTCATGTACCGTTATATCCACAGTTCCACCTATAAAGCAAACAACTGTATTTTAATTGTATTGAGATAGAAATAAATGATATGACATATACTGTTAAATCTGTCTCAAGATTTTACAAACATCTATATATTTGCAATTAGGGTCTGTTGCTGACAAACACGACGAAAAAGGAATTATTTCAGCTTCCTTATTGTGAACTTTTCATTTTTATTTAGCAATATTTCAGCAACATAAACACATGAACTAAGTCTATTTTTATCTATTAGGGGTTTTCCGTTTTGAATATACTCGGGTTTCAGTATTTTTGTGATTTTATGAGATAACCCTGGAATTGAAGTCGTTTTTTTTTAATGTTTTACATTTGTCATTTCGGGGTCTCTAATCTCTTTTGAAGAGTTGTCTCATTGGCAATCATATCACATTATTTTTTTTATTTTTGAGTAGGTCAGTGCTTATTATTTATGTTCTTCTATATGTAATGTTGTCTGTCTTTTCTTTTGTGAACTTTTATTTCCTGAGAAAACGTACTTGAAATCGCTATATTTGAATTCTAGAACAAATGGTCAGTCATACAGAGAGAATTGAAGCACATCACATGAATAACAGCTTGATATTAGTATATAATTCTTACATGATCATTATTTTGCATTTCTATAAAAACTTAAAATGGATTTGTCAATTCTATACATGTGAGATACTATTGCATGCAGGATTCCAGGAATTTTCAGTAAACTGAGATTGAAAAAGAAATACATAACAGTTGTTTCTATCAAAATGCATATATAACTAAAAAGAAATAATGCATTAAACTTTAAAAAAAATTAAAAAAAATACATTAAGATAGAATTCTACGAGATTTCATATATACCCTGCAATGTTATTCTCATCTTCGTTTGGAGAATTTTTTTCTCCAAATTACATTTTAATCTGAAAGCACCGCTATGGGGATTCGATAAGCCTCGGTCATACCTTACCAGATAGACCGAACAGATGCCTAGCGGATATCTTTTTTTACTCCGTTCATGTCCGTTAGACGTCCGTTCTTATCCGTTAGACGTCCGTCCATATCCGTTGCATGTCTGTTAATCGCACCTTTTATCCGTCAACGTTAGTTTTGTCCGCTGGAAAATTTTGAGCATGTTCAAAACTTTGAACGGACGTCCAACGGATAAAATGTCCGTTGAACGTCCGTTAGGCGTCAGTTTTGTACGGTACTCGTCCGTTTCGTTTCCTTTTTGTATCCGTTATGCATCCGTTAGAGGTCTGGAAGATGAATTCACCACTGGACTTTTCCCGGACGTTCAACGGATAAAACGGATGTAGAACAGATGACAAACGGACTTCTACCGGACGTATAACGGATAAAACGGACGATGAACGGATCTGAAACGGATAAATGTCAATTGAAAATTTAGCGTCAGAAATGCCAATTATTGGTATGTCAGATTTCTTAAGGTTCGTTAATACTTATCTTCATAATCGATCTTAGAGTATATGAATTCTTCACAATCAAGCAGTTTTTATTCAGGCCAGACACTGCCCTTTGGTGGAATTTTGAAGAACAAACCAAAACCAGTTGCACAGAAATATTTTGAATATTCATGCGATATACATGTATTATTATTGTCGCGTTTGATTTTTCCGTATATCTTGTTCATCCGTTTTATCCGGTACGCTTCCGTTAGATGTCCGTTTTATGCGGTACTCGTCCGTTGCATGTACGTTCGACATCCGTTCTGTCCGGTGTGTGTCCGTTATGCATCCGTTACACGTCCGTTTTATTCGGTCAATACATCAACGGACTCCAAACAGATTATAATTTTGTCAACGGATAACTTTTGTGTTCATCCGTTAGGCGTCCGTTCGTGCTATCCGATAGGGTGTGACCGAGGCTTTAGGATTGCACAAGTTTGTGACTATTTTAAAATGTCCATTTATCTTGTTTTTTTCTGATTGATATTGTTCTCTTTGCATATTAAATTTACCTCCAAGATCTACAACCATGTACTGAGTTCCAGGTTTTGACACTTTGAAAGTATCATCAGTTCCTCTTGTTTTTACATACTGACAGTAAATTGACGCAGCTTCCGGTTCTAAAGCAATTATCAAGTGATTGTCAGTTATTCCAGCCTGAAAATCGTAATTTGCGACAAATACTATTATTGAGTGAGAAATGCAATAAACAATAGAATGTGAACATTATCAATCACTTCAATGATAGCTTTTGGTGGGGTTTGTTTTGCTTAGTCTTTATTGTTTTGTGTTGTGTCTTTATACTCTTATTTTTCTGTTTGTTTTTTTCAGTTTTTAGCCATGGCGTTGTCAGTTTATTTTCGAGCTATGAGTTTGACTGTCCTTTTGATATAATTCGCCCCTCCTTTATAAGGTCAGATAGAGTAAAGTAAATCATGAAACGAAGAATTGACTATACCATAAAACCACAGAATATATATCTTGACAATTACTAGTCAGCAAACGCGCTGCTGTTTTTTTATGGTTTTATTTCCATATTGTTGATACTCATAATCTGCAGTTTAATTTTTACGTATTTATTTATAGTGGATTCTGTAACAAGTTTGCGATGCGAGAGCTGCCTTGCGGCATTATCCCGCTCTTTTTCGAAATCTACAAGGATGTCCTTTAAGTGTATGTATCTCTTAACATGGGTCTGATATGTATCTTCCCTTTCGGACGGACTTTTTTCGTTTCTAAAGACCATACTCGCAAATGGTGTCAAGAGAGAGCCGAAAATTCAGTCCCTGAAATATTATCCCCGTAACGGGGATCGAACCAAGAATATTTGTAATAGTTGTCCGGTGAGCTCACGACTTAAGCACAGCTCTCCTTAGTATGTAGTACATTATGATAGGTCTTATTCCTTTCAAGTAGAACTTATAGTAGAACACTGTTAATGTGAGTCTTGTTTCAATCTTTTTGCTATAACTAAACTACTATCTAAATTTTTTAATAAACAATATAGAAAAGTTTCAAGTTGATTGGACTTCAACTTCATCAAAAACTACTTCGACCAATTTTTTTTCTTCAAGAAACGGGAAGAACAGACGAGCGGACGATCGAACGAACAGACGGACGCACAGAGCAGAAAACATAATGCCCATAAATGGGGCATAACAATATTAACAAAAAGAAAAATCACAAACAAATCAAAACGGAAAGCACTAATCAACTAGCAGAATCAAAGGTTCAAACACAACAAACGAATGGATAACAACTGTCATACTAATGACTATGTACAGGCATTGTTAATGTAGATAATACTGGAGTGAACGTGTAAACATAAACGGAACGAATAAATTTGATACATAGTGGTTGAACAACAAAATGATCTGCTGAAGTTGGAAATAAATCTTCTTATTATCTGGTATATTTTGTTAGTGTTACATAAATTTAAAAAACTGGAATTACAAACGTTTGTTTTTTTGTGTTAATAACTATTGGATATTTGTATATATGGAGAAGGTTTTACCTACTCTTCAGGCGCACCTAGAATAACCCCCAATTTACATTTTCAAAATTGGTAAAACAAGATTTATCTAGGACGAAGAAAAAAACTGATTGCAATAAGATGCGAAACAGGATGTGTAAACGGGTATGCGTTTCTTGCTGTGCATGTATCATCCGTAGTGTTAATCCAGACTAGTTGTAAATATCTGTGTCATTTAGGTCTTTACTGGATAGTTGTCTCATTGGCAATCATACCATATCCTTTTTTTATAGATTATAGCTGATTGTATTTATGTATCAGACAACTGTGCTGGTATCAACAGATAGAATGTTCGCCTAAATAAGTCGTTTGTATTTTGAGACACAGACACATCGCTTCGGTCTACGATTTGACTTTTATACGATCGATTTCATTCGTTTTTTCCCATAACTCTGTTAGAGCAGTGTGTTCGTAGGTAGATCATTGAGGAATTTGTATAGTGCAAACATTCAATAATGTAACGCATTAATTGCGATATGTAAGAGCATATGATGGGTGGATGATACATATAAAAAAGAAGATGTGGTATGATTGCCAATGAGACAACTATCCACAAAAGACTAATATGACACAAACATTAACAATTATAGGTCACAGTACGGCCTTCAACAATGAGCAAAGCCCAAACCGCTAATTACTGCTGCGAAAAAAGAAATCCCATAGAAAAGTTTATAATACTGAAATAAGTTATTTAAAACTGGTCGTCTTCGAGGCAAAAGCTTAGCTACTTTGTGCATCTTGGAACAAATGAACGCATGTAAGAAATAAAATCATTGGTGAATAATAAATATGCTAATAATGTTTGTTACCACATTTGCACATTTCCTCATAAACTGCTTTGCTGTTTCTGACCATATAGCTGGAACTGTGATGACCCATTGAACGTCTTCATCCTTTACACTGGCTTCACCTTTCATTTCTTCGAAAAATTTAATCTTTAACGCCAAAATTGACCTTGAGAATACAGTTTCTACCATTTACATCAGATAAGTCCATTCCTTCCGATGGAATCTACAAAAAAAAAAATAGATGTCATTTCACAACTTCCTGAATATTAAATCATCTCTTTCCGTGCTAGTCGATTACATTTTTCTGTTCCTAACAGCTGTTTTTTTTTTTAATTTATTTTACAGTTTGCAGGTTAGTCATGAATAGCATCCGTATGCACAGGTATCAGTGTTCTATACAGAACAAATTGTTTCATTGAAAATAAGACATAAAAACAAAGGATGTGGGGTATGAATTCATGACACACAGCCAGTATATGCACGGCTAAAAAACAAAGGAACAGTATCTAATCACTTTTTTCTGAATCAATAATTGGCAATAATACCGTACAACATAACATGTATTTTATTCTCATTCACGGGGATGCTGTCGATGATGCGGCCTGTAGTAACTTAGGAATATTCCAATTATTCCATTGACAGCGTTTGCATTTGTCAGTTTTTTTGGATTTTTTCTTGAAGATTGTTATATTTTTATACTTTTTGTTCCTTTTAGTGTTCATGTTATTGTCACAGTATTTGTGAAAATAAAGCTTTTGCTAACAACAATTATTGTGAAACCGTGGATATAAGAGTTGAATTAAAAAAAAATAGTTATTTCTAGAAAATAACTGTAAAGCAAATATATTTTTATAGCTATGTATATGGAGAATAACAAAGACTTAATCAATTAATATGATTCAATAATAACCATGAAAAAAAGATAAGAAAAAAAGGGATTAAAGTATCAGGCTTATAATTTGTTAGCTTAGACTAGCGTATCGTCTACATAACAATCACTAGTGGACAGTAACCCTTGTAGAAGGATAGAGTGGGGTTTAAGATATATATATATAACAGCACATATAGAGTGTTGTCATTAATTGGAGTCGAAATAACGTTTAATTATGATAGAACCAATATACCCGTATTAGTACTGCAACCAGAGTTCATTTTTAACTTTAATGGTCCCGAAGAACACACACCTAAATTATATATCGATGGAAAGAAGAAAACGTGTACAATAAGAAAAGCTGGGTCGTAAAAATCCAGAGGTCACAATTTTGTGAAATTGAGGTCAAAGGTCAGATATCAATATTTCAACCACAAGGAAAAAAAGGAGAAATATTCTGATATTTGTTCCAGAGAATGCTACAAAAACAATTCACTCATAAGCATATGCTATAAACGATGTTAAAACGATAAATTTGACTATTTATATGAAGAGCTGCCATTACAAAATGGCGTTGATTTGGAACCTTCTGATTTTTTTACATTTAAGAAACAGCAAAAGAAGAAGTGGCCTTGACCTTTTCACATCCATAAACTTTCATATTTTTTATAGTGTTTCACTATAGTATATTACAGAATTATTTTCTAAACTATAAAACACTAGTTTATCAAATTATTTCAATATTTTTTTTATCTTTGAAAAAAACAAAATTCAAGCGCTGAAAAAGGTTTTTTTTTGCATCTTAGAGGTTGTTTATTTTGTGGAAATTAGTTTCTAGTTATAGATATATACATATTGTGTATTTGCAAAGTCTGGACAGAGCAGTTATAACACAAAATATACTATAGTCACCCGAGGCGAATGCGAGTTTTAAAAAAGTGTAAAACAAAGTAAGTTTGGTGCATAACATTTTTTTAGTGGGACAATCTTGGTAAAAAACTCATTAATTTTTGAAGGGAACTTAGGATGAAAAATTATACAATGCAATGCCAATTTTCTAATGATGTAATTCAAAATCAGTCATGATCCTTATATAACTTTTATATAAAAGTGACACACAATAGCTCAAATATTCATTAAATAGGGACATGAATCAATCTCTTAGTCATCATATATGCGGATTCAGTACGCGTATTAGCATTACAAGACACTTCCCTTTTTTTATAAGAAAAAGTTTGGCGCAGGACAGAGTTTGTTCATAGCGAACACAGTTTTTTTTTGTACACATGCTATCTGGAGCGAAAATACCGTCATGATTCGTTCAAAATCGTCAGATAAAGTCTTACCTTTGCATAGGAAACACAAAAGCAATGTGGGTACAAAGTTTCGATCAATGTTCGTGACCCATATTCCCAAATGCATATGCATGATACATCTGCACTGCCAATCCCAAATGTAATGGGGCGAATGTTGCTACAGAAACGATTGATTTTGTAATAGCCATACATTTCCGAATTTTTGTTATCTTTAGGGACAATATACGATTCACTGAGAAGCGCCTTTGTGGTATTTTTCATTAATTAACTAACAAATGAACTTTTGAGCCTAGACTCCGTGTTGAAGACCGGACCGTGACCTATATTTGTTTATTTTTATAAATTGTGACTTGAATAGTGTGTTGTATCATTCGCACTCATACCACATCTTCATATATATATTAAGAAGCTATGCGGGCATCATTTCCATAGAAAAACCAAAACTAGGACATAGCGCATAAGAGCACTGGGGGCAGGGTTGAGTAATTGTTCTTCTTTTAATGTATCCTTGATATTTTCAGACACACCTTGGTGTTATTCTGAAAGTCTTAACATAGACTTCAATTTTCCTGCAGCAGATATGGCATCCCCTATATTGAGTTCAGAGCTATACTCTATATTTCATATTCCTTGGTCTCCCTGTGTCTTAAGGTGTTCCAATATCTAGTTAGTTCTGGAGTTTGGTAAGTATCAGAGACAATCTTGGGTAAAAGTAATCGGCATATGTAGAGGATGTGCTACATGAGAAAGGCCTTTTCTTATGGAAGAACAAATCACATCTCAAACAATCGTTATAAATGAACTGACAGTAAGTTCAAATTCGAATTTTTCAGTATCTGTTTTACTTAATTGCACAGTGTTGACTTCAATAAGTACTTGGTTATGCATGGATAAATGATTACTTACAATAATAAGCACAACTTAAAAGACTGTCAACACGTTTAGAGGACTCAGTTTTGAGTAGTTTTCTGTGTTTTTTAAAGGCTTTTCTTTTATACAAAACCCTTTTTTCCAAATCCAAGCTGAGCGCGAGATTGTATAAAAGTCTCAGGTTGTGAGATACATGTCGTTCAGTTTGATCACATATATGGATTTCTGTTGTTTCTTATTTAAAGTTCCCCAAGGGTGACTGGGGAAACGAAATATGGTCACTTGGTCTTCTCCCGACCGGCAAGAAAATTAAGTGGGGCATCCGTTTGACTGTGCGGGATGTATCAAGTTCGCAGTCACGTCCGGTCAGAATGGGGACGTTAATTCCAATGCCTTGTGTAAAGGGAGTGCTACGTTCTTTGCACGTAAAACCCCTTCTTGCAACAACTCTTTGAGGGGTCCGTAGGTGGCCTGTATCAATGGAAAATTTCTGTTCCAATCCAGTATACCCATCATTTTCCAGTGGCAGTCTTAATTTTCCTGACCATCACCCCGAATGGCCTCTATTATGACAAGACCAACCTATTGTTTTTATTGTTAACTTGTTCTCGTCCTGAACATGCATGAATTATTTGCCACTTGACGTTACGCAATCAACAATCAATTAATCAATCTAATTTAAAGACGCACCAATTTTGCCTTCTGGTGCAAGTCTCATAACATCACTGATGAAGTTGGGTTTAGCATACCCTTGCCAAACGCCAAATCTCAGCGAAACTTCAATAGTACTTTTCCCCGACCACTTGCATGCATCATAGTTGCTCTGAGGTTAAACATTGACAAACATATGTATGTTCACACAATATCAACTATAGTCATTATCCGGAAAAAAATCTTATCCGAAGGATTTGGTTAACTTTTATAAAAAGTCCAACTTTTATTAACAAAACTATAACTTAATTACAGAAAAAACACAAAAGACCTACTATATATATTCAAATCAATCAAAAATAAAGTAACTTCTTCTACAAAATCTACATAATCACATCTAAAATATCAAATTGATTGTGAAGGAAAAAATAAATGGTGGAGCTGATTGACGGATAAGAAATTTCCGTAATTAAAAAAGGTACAAATGATGTTTTTATTTTTGAGTTTTTGACAAAATAGTTGAGAATTTGACCCAAAAAATGTGCATGCAGTATCGCATTAATATGATTTATCCTCTCAAATGTCAAATACTGTTTTTGAATTATACATTTTCTCGTTTTCAAAGAAAAACGCGTTAAATTTCTATCTAAAAAAACAGCCAACCTTAAGTTTGAAAGTTTTACTTGGAGATGGTATTATATTTATGTCTTCATCATTCCGATGATCCTTGATGATATGTGCATAGAACATATTTACGAAAATAGCGGGAAAATTAACCCAAAACATATTTTTGGATTTTAAGGTAACTACCCAAAACCGTAAATTAAGAGGTACCCCCATTAAAGAGATAAAATACAAAAATGTGACCATAGAAACTTTTTACGACCCGACGAAAATTAAAAATAGATATTATTCTAACATTTAAAACAATTTGCAGCCGTGTGTTATTCCGGACCACTAAACTCGTAAACTAAGCGTCTTTTTCGATGTCAGTTGCAGTACTATATTGGGTTGTAAACTTTTGTTTACACAACATTCGCTTGTTTTCGTAAAATTGTATAACAAAAGAGTTTAAAATTCAATATGTTCTTCTGTTGTTTACAAATGCAGTCTTTTCTTCATTTCACTGGAAATTGGACATTTGGTTATTGCTGTACATCGTAATGGATTTTATTTACCTTACACATGGTGATTATCAAAACCAAGTATTAATATTTTGGGCAGCATTGTTAAAAAGTAAAAAATTGTCATATTATTTTTTAGGAATTGAGGTCTTTTATTTGTTTTTAGCGTCGCTAAATGGGTTATTTTTTTTAAAGTGTTAATAAAATAAGAATTGTTTCTTAGGTTTAAATTAATAAGTGGTACATTAAATGTAATTAAAACCATAAACTGTCATCAATCAATGAAAATACTTGTATGTCAGAGTGGTTTGTTTTGTGATAAAATGTAAACAATACGAGAGAAAAAAGAATAACTTAAGTAGGTCCGCATTATAAGAGTTACAAAATAGTTTTCCTATTTTTTCAACCCATTTATTACCACCTGATTAGTTGAGTGTTTTTCTCAATAAAAAGGGAATAACAATAGAATATAGATATTTATTGTTTCGTTTGTGTTGATTAAAACAAGATTTCATTTGATATTAGTACTTGTTGCAATTAAGAATGGTATATTTGTTAAAACGTAATGAATACAACAACCACAAGATCATCATTTTTGATACCATTGATCAGGAGAGCAACTTAATCTTCCTTTTTTTGGAAAGATTTTACCGTCAATGGATATTTTTTACTTTTGATACCACAAGTTTGCTTTTTTATTATAATGTCATTTGATTATCCTTGTGGTTTATTCTGAATCTTCTTTCGTCCTTTTATTTTGACAATCTTTGTTTTATTCACCGTATACAATTGGATTGGACTGAATGATATAAAATTGAGAATGGAAATGGTGAATGTGTCAAAGAGACAACAACCCGACCATAAAAAAACAATAGCAGAAGGTCGCGAACAGGTCTTCAATGTAGCAAGAAATTCCCGCACCTGGAGGCGTCCAGAATGGTAGCCATTTCAATGAGTTGATATGTGAGATACCTAGCTGGGAGAAAAACGAACATATGTAGTGCTTACCTTTTGATATAAATTCATTTTAAACCTCCTAAAAAAGAAATAATTCTTTTCTTTTGTCTCCGCTAGTTAGCCATATTTATTTTCTGCGTCAAAACCAAATGACATCAGTTCAGCGTTATCGTTTAACAACACACATGTCGGGGTTTTCAACGAAATAAGATTTGCTTTCCCGCAATGCCATGGTTGATTGCATATTATATTCATTTCACCTGTATCAAAGTTGATGTCATCTTTATGAGCAAATGCAAAGGCAGAGTAAATAGTTCCAATATCTATCGCCACAACATATTCAAAGTTATCAAAAAGTTTTGAGCGGCTTTCCGGTAATTTCAGTGCATCCATTACAGAATATTACAGGATCTGTCTACAAACAAAAAATAATTCTTAATGTTGCGATATTTGTATCTGTTATCATTGTCAATTTCTATTCAATTTATGTTAACACTTTTTCAGTCCTAATTATAATACACATGTTTGCACCTTACCATTCATTTTAAACAAGGCCGTTATTCGGTATATTGGGGAAAATAATCATAAAGAATAGGTAACGGTCATCAATTACAGCCATTGAATTGTGAATGATCTTGTATGAGAATGTGAAGGAAATATTATCGGGAAGACAGAAATCAAGTTGAACGTCAGTACATAATCTAGTTTTTTTTAAGAAATGACTGTAATATTTTTTCTGTCTATGAAGAAATAGCATTAAAAATGTAGTGCACACTGAGTAACGCGCGTTGCGGGTTATTTTTTTTAGAAATTATTATAAATTAAGGAATGTATCTCCCTCATGCAAACCTCTGATTCCTTTCACGGATTTGGCTATACTTTTTGGACCTTTTGGATTATAGTTCTTCATCTTTTATATAAGCTTTAGATTTCAAAATTTTGGCGGCGAGCATCACTGAATAGACATGTATTGTCGAAACGAGCATCTTGTGCAAGAAAATTGGTACCGTTAATATAATTAACAGTTCGCACCACATTTGTAGGTTATTTTGAATAGACTGACAAAATATTTTAATATAATTTAATTGAAAATTACATTTTAAACTGGCGAAAACCATGAACACGTCATGGTAACATGACACAATTGTGTCAATGATATGATAAACAAAACGACACCAGCCAATCAGCAGACGCGTTACATCCAATATTAAATCATTGAACTATAACAACAAATATTGGAAAAATAAAACATAATCGGTCAACAACTCACTTCCGGAGCACCTGAGATCACCCTAGTTTTTGGTGGGGTTCATGTTGTTTATTCTTCAGTTTTCTATGTTGTGTCATGTGTACTATTGTTTTTCTGTTTGTCTTTTTCATATTTAACCATGCCGTTGTCAGTTTGTTTAAGATTTATGAGTTTGACTGTCCCTTTGGTATCTTTCATCCCTCTTTTAACGTACTTATATATCTTAGCTTAAGCAGCCAAATACTGTATAAACACACACAGTCTAGTATTTATTAATAGATACATGATTGTTTGTATAAGTTGTTAGTGGCTTTGAACTAGCTTTCAGATAACTGCGAGTTCTTTCAGATCTGTTCCTAGCTTCTTTTTGTTGTCGTGATGTACAAGTACCCTGCCACGTCCACTTGTGTATTTGTCCATCCGACGAGTCAAGCCTTTTTCGACTGATTTATATAGTTCGTTCCTAAGTTGTACTGTTATACCACTGTCCCAGTTTAGAGGGAGGGTTGACATCCCGGTAACATGTTTAACCACGCCACTTTATTTATGTATGTGCCTGTCCCAAGTCAGGAGCCTGTAATTCAGTGGTTGTCGTTTGTTTATGTGTGACATATTTGTTTTTCGTTTATTTTTTTATCCAATAAGGCGGTAGTGTTCTCGTTTGTATTGTTTTACATTGTCATATAAGGGCCTTTTATACCTGACTTTTCGGGATAAGCTTTGCTCGTTGTTGAAGGCCGTACGGTGACCTATAGTTGTTTATGTCTGTTTCATTTTGGTCTCTTGTGGGAAGTTGTCTCATTTGCAATCAAACCACATCTTCTTTTTTATATATACAACACAGAATTCATCGTTCAACACACAATTACAATTAAAACAAACAAACACGCCAACAAAAGTTTATTACAGTATCACTGTGTATCATCGACTCCGGAAATTGGGTACTTACGAAGCAGAGAAAAGTGGGAAAAAGCAAACAAGGTCAGAATTCATTTAGATTAAAGCATTTATACTGGTGGGACAAGGGTACAGCTTATTTGAATTATTTGGCCGATAAGTAAAACATAATGACAAGATTTTGTGTTATACTCCACAACTTGCCACTTAGTACCGGATAATTTCGAGTTCGATCGTCGTCTCTCACCCGATTGTCAAGATATTAAACAGTTTTTCATTGTTTTTCCAGACACGTTTTTAGATTTAGATGATGTGACAACATATTTACTGAAATTTGTTGTCAAAAAGATGTTTTTTTAAAGTATATGGACCAAAATAGTGTTTGTTTATTGTACGGCGAATTGCAAAACAATATATTTTAATATAAAGAGTATTCACTGTTTAGAAAGTCTTCAGTAACGATAATTTGTCCATATTAAAGCCTTACCGGCTTCCAAGTATACAAAATCTTTATATGCCGTTAATTTCGTTCAGGTGTCGTCGTTGCGTATACCTCTATTCGACTTTGTTCATAAATTGGATGTAAATAAAGGCAACAGTAGTATACCGCTGTTCAAAACTCATAAATCCATGGACAAAAAACTAAATCGGGGTAACAAACTAAAACCGAGGGAAACGCATTAGATATAAGAGGAGAACAACGACACAACACCGAAACGCAACACACACAGAAACGGACCAAGCATCAGACAAAATCCCACGAGAATAACAAATATAACATCTAAACCAAGTACATGAATTTGGGATAAACAAGTACCGTGCCACGTCTTATCTTAATACCTCAAAAATAAGAGAAAACAAACGACACAACATTAAAATGCAACACACACAGAAACGAACAATAATATAAAAATGGCCATCTTTCTGACTTGGTACAGGACATTTTTAAAGGGAAATAAAAATGGTGGGTTGAACCTGGTTTTGTGGCATGCCAAACCTCGCACTTTAATGGCAAAGTTAAATATAACATTGAAATGACAACATAAACGCTCTTACAAATAAGACTAATAACATTAATTGAATGAGGAGATGTTGAATGATTTTCAATGACAGGACTATCCAACAAAGTCCAAATGAAATGGATTTGACCAACTATTGGTCAATACACACTTCACAATGATCAAAACCCATATACCGTATCAAAGTTGTCTGATTTATGACAAAGTCATGTATTGTGACAGATATTGGACATACATTTTTGACATAGCTGACGTTACAATTATTATTTAAATTTTATTTAGATAAGAAAGATAATGATTTTTTTAATCACTATGTATACCGTTGGATAATTGAAACAGTTCTCCGGTCATTTAAAGATTGTTTATTATCACCAATGTCAAAGTGATCTCTCTATTATATATGGGACATTAACTAATACAACATTTTGACCTTATTTCGGAAAGTAACCATAGTAGGTAATTTATAATTAAATAGTGACAAAGAAAGCCACGTTGGCATAACATCAATTAAATAATTGCTATATAAGTAGAAATTCTGCTAATAATAATTGTAACGTCAGCTATGTCAAAAATGTATGTCAAATATCTGTCACAATACATGAACAAATGTCATACAGCAACCTTCGACTGCCGCTAATTTAAATGTTGATCAATGAGAGACAATATAACGTCAGTAAAACAGTGACATGCCTTTCGTATTTTGAAACATTTGATTCACAATTGCCAGCTTTTGTAAATGCCGTATTCTTATTGTATACATAAAAGATGTAATAGGACTGTGTTCTAGCCTTATATTCTGTATACATCTTAAATGCTGTCAGCAAATCGTATTTTTATCAAATGCATAATCAGATATTTGAACTTTTAAAAAATACTTTATTTTCTTTAAAAGTACGGCAAATAAATATTTTAAAATTAGCAAGTTGTCATACCCTAGACTTTCATGTATGGTCTATGTTCTTTAAAAAAAATCTTTTTAACAACAAATAGCAGTAAATATGATGCCCAACTATAATAATCAAAAAGTGTGTCTTGAAAATAATGAAAAACAGAGGAATATCTTGCCAATAAGGTGACAGACGACGATCGACCTCGAAATTTTCCGGTACTAAGGGCAAGTTTTGGGTATAACACAAAATATTGTCATAATTTTGTACTTATCGGCCAAATAATTTAAAGAACTATATATTAAAAACAATCGTTTTGTAAGCGCTACCCTCGTCACACCAGTAGAAATGATTTAAATTGAATGAAATCTTTCCTTGTTTTCTTTTTTCATTTTTCTCCGCTCCGTTCGTTACCAATTTCCGATGGCAATGATACACACTGAGTATGTATAATAAATAACATTACATCCTAGCTCCTATGTTCTAACAGGGGTGATCTGGAGTCGGTAATCAAGAGTGGGGCGATTTATTTATAAAGTGGCGATAAAGTGTGGGCCGATTGGCAAGTGGGGCGAGCTGACATTGTTTGAGATCTACTCATCGTGTTCGGGTCATAAAGGATAAACATTATATAGTTATATATCAATAAAATTGAGAATGGAAATGGGGAATGTGTCAAAGAGACAACAACCCGACCAAATAAAAAAACAACAGCAGAAGGTCACCAACAGGTCTTCAATGTAGCGTGAAATTCCCGCATCCGGAGGCGTCCTTCAGCTGGCCCCTAAACAAATATATACTAGTTCAGTGATAAATATATAAAGTATATTATAATGATTGTGTGGCGTTCTAAACTAGATTTTATTACTTGTAAATGGTTTTTCGTCTAATTTAAATCAGCTGGGATGTAAAAAAGTTATCCCACTCGGACTTGGTGTGTCAGTGTAAGATCACCCTTTAGCCTCCGGCCATAGGGGTGATCTTACACTGACACCCCGCGTCCTTGTGGGATAACTATTAAATAACGAAGCCCCTTAAGAAATGTCGTAGATTTCATATACATTGCAACCGTTTGAAATAATCGTGTGAAAGAATTTTAGTTCGTGCAAAATATTCAAACTGGATTCGCACGACTTTCAAAATGGCGCTCTCACCTTTTAACCATTATATCCCAGCTCCTTTGTTCTAACAGAGGTGATATGAGTCGACCTACCAGATCACCCTAGTTTGAGTTTCTTTCTTATGCATATTTTCCTTTGTTCTGTAACATTTTGGCGCGAATATCAAATCCACTGTAAAACTTATAATTTCTAATACAGAAAAGACTATCAATCAAAATTCACGTAGAAAAATTCAGCGTATATGCTGGGATTCGAACTCAAGACCTTTAGCATATCGAGCCACAAAACATACCACTAAAACATGACGACTGGATTCGAACTAACAGTAATTTAACATAGTTAAAGGAAGCAAGATCTTTTCTATAAGTGGGGCAAGTTGGCTGACCTTTATTCAGCGGGGTTTAAACCTTTTTCGTTAATTAGTGAGTTGTCAGAATGATTGTTCAATTTGATTGTTCACTTTATCAAAAGTTTGTCGGGTCGGTAAACAAGAGTGGAGCGAATTTTTTTATAAAGTGGCAAGTGGGGCAAGTTGACATCGTTTGATATCTACTCATCGTGTTCGGGGGTCTTAAAGAATATAGATAATATAGTAATATATTAAGTATATTATAATGGTTGTGTGGCGTTCTAAACTAGATTTTAGAATTGTAAATGTTTTCTAGTCTTATCTAAAACAGCTGGGATGTAAACTCGGACTTGATGTGTCAGTGTTAGATCACCCTCTGGCCTCTGGCCATCGGGGTGATCTTACACTGACACACCGCGTCCTTGTGGGATAACTATTAATGTGTCTGATGGGTTAACAAAATAATGGATCAACGTCATCCTTCTTTGATGAGTTGTTTAAACCTTTGAAATACATTGACTTTAAATCTTGTTTCTTTCTTATTATTTTCTTTTGTTAATTTGTACTTGGGCTTAAATTTATTGGATTGCATTTTAATATAGCGAATACCCTATATCTTTTTATGTCCCGTTATTCATAAGCAGTTTTGTAAATGTTTTAATCGACGATCTATAGATTCATAATATTGTTATATATTTGTTGAAATATGTTCATTTAAATGGCATTTACTAATAGATAAATATCTATGCATAGTAAATATATTGAATTGTTTACGATTCATGGCTTAGGCAAAGGTTATACAATGTTTGGCCTCTTTAATATTTTAGAAATAATAATGGTTATTGAATGCTTCGGCGAGTGGAAAGTTATACGACCGCAGAGGTCGAACCTTAAACAGTGTGTTCAAGTTTAGACATAAGAATGATACTGTCTGAATTTGGATTGTGATAAAACTTTGGACATAATATAGGTTTCTGACAGAAAATAAATTGGTATAAGATCTAAATTTTTTTAGATGGGTTTATACATTTGTATCAATTCTAAATTGAACAGTTCTTGTTATTGCGCAATACTGTAATATGGTGCAAAACTGTGCTATTGCACATTGATGTGCTAATTATATATTTCATTTCTATTTACTAATACTGTGCAATTTGATATATCTTGCTATTGAGCTATACTATGCTATTGAAGATTTCTGGATATTGGGCAGTATTGTGTCATATAGCAATAGTGTGCAATTGGATATTTTTAGTTATTTCGAAATACTGTGCAATTGAAGATTTCTTTCTATTGTGCAATACTGTGCAGATGAAGATTTCTTGCTTTTGCGCATTACTGTTATATAGAACAATACTATGCAATTGAAGATTTCTTGCTATTGCACAATACTTCATTCAATAATTTACACACCATGTTTGATATATGTATCTCCTGCCATATTAGACTGAGTATTGTTTTGATTTTATATATTAATCAAAAATAATAAATGTGAAAAAGGAAAATTTGAAGAAAAAAAATTAAATCATATGAAAAAAAACCCTCCCCACCACAGTTTTTTTAACCACTCTTTTTTGTAATTACCACCAAACTCAATCCCAGCTTTCCTTATGATATGGTACCTAGCAGTACAATTTCAGAGAGGTCCATACACTTAAACACTAATTATTTAATTCCTGAACGTTTAAGGCAATTAACCCCAAACTCTATCCCTGCCTTCCCTTTCGATTAACAACCTTTTAGTTTAATTGCAGAAAGATCCCTTTTTTGGACCCTCATACCTAAACTGTTCAGATAATAACCCCAAAAATCATTTCCAAGAGGGACGAAAGATACCAAAGGGACAGTCAAACTCATAAATCTAAAACAAACTGACAACGCCATGGCTAAAAATGAAAAAGACAAACAGAAACACAATAGTACACATGACACAACATAGACAACTAAAGAATAAACAACACGAACCCCACCAAAAACTAGGGGTGATTTCAGATGCTCCGGAAGGGTAAGCAGATCCTGCTCCACACGTGGCACCCGTTGTGTTGCTTATGTGATTACAAATCCGGTAAATAGTCTAATTCGGTAGGTCACATTCATGGAAGGGAAAGGATTGTAGTTCCGACGTAAGGAACATATCCGATATCATTTGTGAAACGGTTATTCTATAACGGTCAACCAACTCGTGATGGCGTCCGTAAAATTTACGAAGGGATGATTTCAACTTCACCATTTGGAACTCTCGGTTTAATAGCTTCCTTGTGAGCAGCAACCCTCTATTATGCAAGCACGGGAATATCGTATCAATTGGGAGATATATACCCCGTATGCAGGTGCTGCTGGAATGTTGCTACTTAGAAATGGAAAGTTCACAACTGGAAAGCTGAAATCATCTCTTTTGTCGTAAAGTTTTGTTTTTAACCGACCCTCATTGTCAATTTCTAGATGTAAGTCAAGATATGAAGCCGACTTAACTGTATCTGTAGTATCCTTTATCTCTAATTCGATTGAATAGATGCGTTCCACATAGCCACCAAATTTTGAATTGTTTATTGAAAGAACATCATCTATATAGCGGAAAGTAGAGTTAAAGGATATTGCTAACTTCTGATCTTTCTTCCTAAGAAGTTCCTGCATGAAGTCAGCCTCATTATAATAAAGAAACAACTTTCATTTTGTGATTTAACACCTTGTATATAAATTTCATCAATTTCAATTTACTTATACTAAAGTTGTTATCCGAAAATCATATGTCTTCGCTGACGCGATACCAATATACGACAGCAAAAATCGTAGACTATAACCTAACCCTTAACCTAAACCTTACTCTTACCCTTACCCTAACACTAACCCTTACCACAAGAAGATGTGATATGAGTGCCAATGAAAAAACTCTCAATTCAAGCAAAAATTTGTTAAAGTAAACCTTTTTAGGTCAAATTAAAGTCTTCAACACGGAGCCTTGGCTCACACCGAACACCAAGCTATAAAGGTCCTTCAAATTGACTAGTGTAAACGTCCTACATTATAACAACCGACTGTCTGCATGTAAAGTGCCTACGAATTTGTGTGAGGTAGATAAAAGTGGCACGAGAGCTGTCGAGTTGAATTTTGATGTCTAAAAGAGACAGATCGGACATATTTTGACTTCATTTACTACATTTACCGGGACGTATTGTAATTAAAATATCAGATTATGAAACTGCAAACCTAATTGTTATTTTGATTTTATTTGTTAAGATAAACAATTGTTTTTCATGTCGTAGCGGTGCATAAAATGTATTTCGACATTTCTCCTCGAATAATGACCTGCTAACTAAAGTTAAAATATGTTCCGTGTATTGATATTAAAAGAAATGGCAAGAGTCTTTTTGAATATAGATAAATAAGGTACAGACCCCTTAACCTCCCCCCTCCTCCCAACACAAAAAATTCATAATAAAATAAATATAGATAAATACAATATACACACACATTTTTATATTGAAGTTAATCATTAAGAACTAAAAAACATTCCCATCCTACCTGGTAAATACAGCCTTTTATATATAAGTATAGTTGGAATATTACTGGGTATGTGCCAGTCAGTTCTATGTAGTATTCCAAATTAAAAGACTTCGTAATGAATAACGACAATTAGAATTATTCATGATCATGTAAATATATACTTATTACTATATGACACATATACGACGCAAATAATGACTTTAACTGATACCAATCGTTACTACATATATATTACATTTTAAAACTTATAAATATAGATGCATTCCTTTCAAATTCCCGTTTCTAAAATAATTAAAGAAATACTGCTCGCTCAAAACATAATAAGATTGCCTTTGTGAACATTTTTTCACACTTTTTTTTAGTGACGACCTAACAATTGTTTTTTTCGATCGATATGTAAATTCAGTGTATTGTTTACACTTTAACCAAAATTGAGATTTGCCAAAGAAAATTTGATGAATACCAAATCTCGATTGCCTTCAGATATTTCTATTTTATAGATTTTTTATTTAGTGCTTCATAAAAGCCACAGTATTATAATGGTCATACATAGATTAAAAACATATGTCTTCTACATGGCGCTTAGTATTTGTGTCGTGCTGTTGGTGACAGAATGAGGTATAGCCAAAGCCATTGTGAGCCAAAATTTATTTCTATGTAGGATGTTTCAGTGGAATAAATATCACAGGAAATTATTTCTAGTAGAACTCTTTTCTCATCTATTTTTTATATATTTTTTTTCAATCACATTGAAATAAGTTCCACAAATTACTTGATGAAGGGTTTCGTATATAGAAGATGTTTTTGTTCTATCAAATTGTCCCTTTCAAAAATATCATACGATAATGACTGATGTACCCATATTTTGAATATTTTATTTAATATGTCTGTTTATTTAACGCATCAATATAAATATAACGGAATTTGATGAGGCTGTCATTAAAATGAGAGGGTTAGCGCTATAGAAACAGGTTTAATCCACCATTTTCTACATTTAAAATGCCTGTACCAAGTCAGGAATATGACAGTTCTTGTCCATTTGTTTTTAATGCGTATTGTTATTTGATTTTGCCATGTGATTATGGTCTTTCAGGATTGATTTTCCACTTAGTTCAGTATTTTTGTGATATTACTTTTTGAAAAATGTGTTCCTATATTAATCTGGTGAAATATATTCTGAGTTTGTGAGAACTGTTCCTTGCTTAATTTATTTTCCTTGTCTATAAAAAAAAGGTAAAATCACAAAATTTATGAATTCCAAGGAAAATTCAAAACGGAAAGTCCCTAACCAAATGGCAAAATCAAATGATAAAAAACAGCAAACGAATGGATAACAACTGTCATATTTTTGATTCGTACATACATTTTTAAAACTAGAAAATGTTGGATTGACCTGGGTTAATAGCGCTAGACCTCTCACTTATAAGATCGTCCCATCAAATTCTATTATATGTACATCGATGCGTGAACAAAACCGATACAATTGTTACAATTTTCAAAATAGGGGTACCTCAGTCATCACCGTGTCACAATCTCAATCAGAACTAAAACAAACGATTATGAAATATGAAATATGTTCTACTGTTTATGCAAGTCATCTTTAATACGAAGCATTGTCATGATAAAATTAAAAGTACCAATTTTCTTGCACCAGATGCGCATTTCGACAATACATGTCTCTTCAGTGATGCTCGTGGCCAAAATATTTGAAATCCAAAGCTTATATAAAAGATGAAGAGCTATAATTCAAAAGGTCCAAAAAGTATAGCCAAATCCGTGAAAGGAATCAGAGCTTTGCATGAGGGAGATACATTCCTTAATTTATATTAATTTTCTAATATTTTTAAACAGTAAATTTGAATAACACAAAAAATCCGTATTTTCATGCCAGTACCGAAGAACTGGCTACTGGGCTGGTGATACCATCGGGGACTTATAGTCCACCAGCAGAGGCATCGACCCAGTGGTAGTAATGAAATTAACGGTACCAATTTTCTTGCACCAGATGTGAGTTTAAACATAAGAATATATCATTCGATTACATAATAAAAACATGTATTATACTGATTATGCAATTAATAGAAAGCATAAACATCCAATTCAATATAAAATTATTTGTTTAAAATAGTTATCACATTTGTTAATCTTAGTTGTGCATTTATTTTGCTATCATATTATCTATGTAAAATGAGTTTTTAAATTGTAAAGTAATACTTCTGAATATTTTTACTTGATATAAAGTAAATGCAGCACGTTAAACTATACAACCCATGACAGTTAACAGGGACGAAGGAAGAATACCAGATAAAACATCTATAATACTAAAATGACGAGGTCCAATTTGTCAGCCGTCATCACGTAAAACGATGAATCAAAGAATTCAACTTTATAGATAACGAATATAGTACAATGCTGTTGGTTAAAAATTACACCACTCCAGGCCCTTTTGTTTTCCACGTAATTAATATTGCCAATAATTGAGAAGTTCCGAGTCGAGTCCGATACCGACACCAATAGTATATTCACCTGTTACCTATTACCTTATCTGGACGTTCTGTATCTGACAGGCGCACCACCAAACGCTGTATTTAGGATTTTGCTATATACACGAGTCGTAATCACAGGGTTGACACTACTAAATTCAATCGTTGTCACATTGTTCCCGATTGTAGTATTTTAATCAGTATGACTTTTTAAGATGACAATACGAATAATAAAAATCTGGACTTAGAATAAGGCATATAGGTACAGCGTATACAGTTTTCAATTTGTTAGCCGGAATGAAGTCAAACAGCGAATCAAAGAATTCAACTTTATTTTTAACTCATTAGGACAATGGTGTTGATTAAAAAACTTTCCAGGCCCTTTTGTTTTCCAAATTAAAATTAATAATACCAATAATTGATAAGTTCCAGGTCGACGGGTTCAAACAGAAAGATGATAAAAGCAGAGAAAACTGTGCATCTTATAATCGGCATGACTTTATCAGATGACAATACCAATATTAAAATAAGGCTTACTGGTTTACTTTTTAAATTGTTATTTGGATGGAGAGTTGTCTCATTGGCACGCACACCACATCTTCCTATATCTATTTACGCATATCTATATTCAGACTCAGACCCGCGATATCACGGGTGTGTTCTTGGACAAAATAAAAATAAACATGATATCTATGTGACGTGGCTCTGTGCTTATATACACCCCGTCATTATGATATTGTTCTGTGGTATAATGTTTGTGTTCTTGTCTCTCATGATTTGCTAGTGTGCTTTGTCTATATGTTTTTTGTGTTTCTGTGTTACATATGACGTGGCTCTGTTCTTTTACATCCCGTTATTGTATTGTGCTATTGTGAATATTTGTATACTTGCTTTGCATTTTTGCTGATGTGCTTTGTCTGTATGCCTTTTTGTTTTCTTTGTTACAATGCTCTTCAACTTTGTACTTGTTTTGCTTTATAAATATTTTGATATGAGCGTCACTGATGAGTCTTATGTAGACGAAACGCGCGTCTGGCGTACTAAATTATAATACTGGTACCTTTGATAATCATTTACATATGTATTTGTGTTTATAATGATTAATATATCAACACTATCTCGACTTTTTTGAAATTGTTACCTATAATGCATGGTTTTTTTTTCAAACATTGTTGTCCTTATATTAAATAGAATTAGTTTTAAGCTTGCTAGTCATTTCGTTGTTAATTGTGTTTCTTTTCTGACTTCATTTTGTTCGTTTAAATTTCAAGTTATTGAAATCTGGAAATTCAAAGAACATGTAGTAAAATACCCCTTAAAATATCGATTCTGTCATTTATTTACTTTTTACGTCACAGTGTTTCCATCAAAAGTAAAAAAACACACGAAAAAAACAAACTCTGAGTTAAATTCAAAACGGACAATTCCTTATCAATGAGAATATTAAAAAGTTCAAACACATCACACGAGTGAATTACAACTGGTATATATATTCCTGACTATGCATAGTCAGGAATAACTTTTTAATTTGCTAATGATAAAACTCTCTAGAAAAGACCAAATCATTGACAAAGAAATTGACAACTATAGGTCACCGTACGGCCGTCAACAATGAACATAGCCCATACAACATGGTTAGCTACTAATTTCCCAACACGACAAATGAAAAACAATTAAGCATATTAAGTCCAGTCATTGATATACGTATCCACTCATACCAGGCAAATTGAATTATTCATACTATAACAGTGGGTTTTTATTACAGTTTTTTTCCATTCGTTTGATGTGTTTTGAGCTTCTGTTTTATTCCATTTAATAAAGTACCGTATAGCGGGTTATTTTCGCGGGTGTAAAATTTCGCGATTTTCATTGAATATGGTATACGAAAAATTTTGGTGGTTATTATTTTGGCGGATTCAACATTTTTAACATTACCTTTGCATGTACACTTTTAAATTGGCGGAAGTTATTTTGGCGATTTTGTTCTATCCGCGAAAATAAGCGAAAATTTACACCCCGCGAAAATAACCCGCTATACGGTACTTTCGGTTTAGAATTTTCTTTAAAGTTTGGAATTTTTTCTTAAATAACAATCGAGCTATTCTTCTCTGAAGTACATGATTGTACCTGGACATTTTCACTGAGACTGATTTACCGAGGTCACATGCCATGTCATCAAATATGGAAAGGAAAATTTTCAAGGTGAGAATCCTTCACCTTTTTATATGCATTCTAGCCTTCCTTATTTGGATGATTTTTAAGCATTTTAATATTTTCTCGTAGCTTACGGAAACATAGAATGCAAACAAAAATCATAACCACCAAGTTACCAGCAAGTATATTGTTGAAATATTGAATACCTTCACCTCTAAAGCATAAACACTGTGTGAGTTATATTTTAATGTTGTGTCGTTGTTCTCCTCTTATATTTAATGCATTTCCCTCAGTTTTAGTTTGTTACCCCGATTTTGTTTTTTGTCTATGGATTAACGAGTTTTGAACAATGGTATACTACTGTTGTCTTTATTTAAATGCTTATTTTAACTGTATGCTGTTGAATTTGCTGTTGATTCTAAAAAAAATTATAAACTTTTTCTCGTTCACATTCTATCACCTTGTTTCCCCCGTTAAGAATAGAAATGGAAAAATAGATGTTGCGGGCTTTGATTAAATAAAATGAAAATACCACATTTAGGGAAAAATTGAAGAATTCGGAGGCTGTCAACACATAACTCGAGTCAATTTTAATTGTAAAAATCGATAACCGTTCTCAAATCACCAATTAGAAAAGAAGCACATTGAACGACAAATTTATGTGACGTATATAATTTTTCTGACGTCGGACACTCAAGTAGATCGATGTGTTCGTGGATAGGTTTTTGTGTCCTGTTAAATTGTTCCTTTTAAAAGTTTTGGATTCTCATAAATTCTATGTATAACTTTTGGACTAGTTTGATTTCTGTAATTTATTCTTACATACTTTAGATTTTTTAACCCTGTCTGCGCTCATTGCCTATGTAAAATTTAAAATTGTTTATAATCCAGGTACTTTGGATAACTATTGTATGCACATTGAACGACAAATTTATGTGACGTATATAATTTTTCTGACGTCAGACACTCAAATCAATCCATGTGTTCGTAGATAGTAGATGTTGTTGTGTCCTGTTAAATTGTTATACGATGATGACTGATGTTCCCATATGTTGACTATTTTATTGATTGTGACTGTTTATTTAACGCATCATGTAAATGTAACGGAATTTGATGAGACTGTTATTAAAGTGAGAGGGTTAGCGCTATAGAACCAGGTTTAATCCACCATTTTCTACATTTGAAAATGCCTGTACCAAGTCAGGAATATGACAGTTCTTGTCCATTCGTTTTTGATGCGTTTTGTTTTTTGTTTTTTGATTTTGCCATGTGATTATGGACTTTCCAAATTGATTTTCCTCTGAGTTCAGTATTTTTGTGATTTTACTTTTTCGATATGATTTGAATTGCCCGAGACAGAGATGCATAAAACGATCGTATCTTAAGTCGATCATTTTACCATTTCACTTAGACACACGATTCCTTTGTAACACTATATAGGAATACTTTTCCTGTATATTGATTACAAATCAACAGTATTTTTTTTATCTTTGGTATAGTGCAAAGAAACTGGAGCATCGAGATCATCAGTAAGTAACGTCTTACTGACTTTCTCATCATGCTTAATCATAACCAGACTATTAGTTTCTCTCCACTTCAGCTGATAATCCCCTGGCATTAATAAGAGATGGGTCAGTGAATGTCCAGATATCTTCACCTGTCATACTATAACAGTATACTGCATCTTTCTAGAAGTCTGTACAGTAGACTCTGTTGTTTGTTGAAGTTATATGAAAAATCCAGCCGGCGTCAGCAAACTTCCCTCCCATTGTACGTAATATGTTCCCTAACACATCCAGCTCCACTATTCCTTCATCGTCGACCTTGACATAAATTTTTCGATTTTGATATGAAATTCCCCAACATGGTGAATCAAAAGAAACCTTTGTCTGAACGTTGTTGTCTATTATGTTCTTTATTTCCATAAAATCATCGTATGAAATGGCAATTAGATTACTGTCTATAACTGCTAAATCGTAAGGCTTGTCAGAGACTAATATGTCACGAATATGTCTTCCATCGTCACTGTACTCCATTACGACTTTGTCTTCAGAGTATATGGCAAATATTATATGACTGTTCGGTAAAATATCACATCCGTAGATTTTCATTTCATCTTCTGTCTCTTTTATTTTAAACTTCTTTCTCAATCGTATCCCTGTACTATTAAACAAAAGACGGGCTGGTGTATGAGCTATTTGAGCTTGGCCAACTTTTGCCTCTTTGAATAGTAAACTGGAGTTTTTTTCCTCAACTTTAATTTTTCCAAAGTTATCGATACCCTCAAGCAAAGAAGTGATTCTTGGGTGGATTTCTATCTTTATCCTGCATTACACCCACCACAGATTTGACGGTGTGTATCTTAACATTGATCAATTTGGTGATCTGACGAGTTCCAAAACTTACCTGTACGTCGGATCCAAGATGTTTCATTTGTAAAGTTTTTTCTTGTAGCAACTTGATTTCATTCTCAGTTTTATGAAAAGTTTTCAGGACTTCCCCATACTTTGATTTACAGCTCGTGTACAGTTCTGACAGCTCATCCAATAAACTTTTCTCAATTTCGTCCAAATGTTTGTTTAAATTTGTTCTCATTTCTCCGATTGATTTTCGGATGCTCTGTTCTTGTACTTCAATATCCTGCATAGCTACATTTCGATTGTTGATAAAATATTTCATATTATCTAGAGCGACGTTGACTGAATCATACATATCATCCAGGGCTGACGATGTCTTTGCATACTTTGCTGCTTCATGAAGAGAAATAACGGCATCAGAACAATGTTTGTGTTTTGCCGGAAGGCATGCTACGCAAATGGCTAAGTCATGTGTTTTGCAGTATAGATCAAATTTCTTGCCATGAATATCACAAATCATAATGACAGCAACATTTTCAGTGTCGTGTACTGCATTAGTTAATATCAATGTGTGGTCTGCAGTTACCATCATAGACCTGTGAGTCTGTTCGCAGTCAGCACAGAAACCTTCTCTACAATTGGTGCACCATTTCTGTGCAGGATTACGTCTGTTGACACAACTACAGGGTCCAAAAATCATACTAGATGACATGCTGTAGCACCTTAAACAAATGACACGACTACAGGGTCCACAAATCATACTGGATGACATTCTGTAGTACCTTAAACAAATGTATTGGTATCAAAACAAGTCCAAGTTTAATGTTTTATAAAGGCTGCATAATTGAGTTTTCATAAGAAATTTTAAAATTGAATGTTTAATCACATTATTGAATATATTTGAAGTTTTTACACTATTTTTTAAGTATGGGAAATGACAAACCAGATTGTAAAATTAGGTCATAGCTAGAAAGGAAGCCCGAAAGATACCAGACGGACAGTCAAACTCATATATTGAAAATAGACTGTCAACGTGATTGCTAGAAATAAAACTACAAACCGACAAATAATAGTACAGAAATCACAATATAGAAAAATAAAGACTAAGCAACATGAACCCAGGGACTTTCTGTTCTAAAGTATAGAAAGTTCAAGATTAACCCACCAAAAATTCGGGGCGATTTCAAGTGCTCCGGAAGGGTAGAACTTTGACATGTTTAGCATGAATAATGTTAAACATTTACGATTGTCGAGGATTCAAACCATCGTTGGTCATTATTATCTTAGTCAAGTATAACAAATTCTATCGTTTTTGATGGGCATTATTTCTTATGAGGTACTGCTTACTTTTTGGAATCCTTGAACATACCCTCAATTTTTCTAGATTTCCTGTTTAAAGATTACTTTTCTATTCATAATTTTTACAAGTAATTGGCTATGCAGATTTTGTTTCTATTTTTATTCTGTCTTTATAAATTTTATAACCTCTTGGAATCAATCCCTTGTTTAGATAAGAATTTTGGAAATTCAAAAACAAAATGTTATTGCTTCTTTATAATAGCCTAAATTGGGTAAAAGGTAAATTAGCAAAAAATGTATTGTCCAGAAGAATATTTCGATACATTTACATAAAACAAATTTAAGTATGAACCACCATAACCTAAAACCTGGATCCGCCACTGGAAGTGTTGTGAAGCCTTTTTCCATTTTATCATTTAATATTTGTTATAAATAAAACATATGAAGTAAAGTTTCTAACAGGTTGTTTGTTACCATGGTTACAGTATATTATTGGAATATGTCTTTCTATTTTGATAATCCTGATGGGTTCTATTATTCTATTATTCTGACAGTTTTTATGTAAAGATTTTGATACTTCATATGATGTTTTCGGTTGTTACTATTATGTAGTAGGTAGTACTACTAAGCTAAAGGTTTTAATGGGGATGTTTTAATTTTAAAAAATTCCTGTTTCTTATCCCATGCATATATTACATCAACCGTACTTGGCACCTTTTATAGAATTTTGGGTCCTCAATGCTCGTCAACTTTTTACTTTTGTGGCTTTATAACTATTTTGATTTGAGCGTCACTTATGAGTCTTCTTTTATAAGCATGGTACCTTTGATAACTATTTACACCACTGGGTCAATGCCACTGCTGGTTACACGAAAGATACCATAAGTAAGTTCGAACTCATCAGTCGAAAATAAGCTGATAACGACAAAGCAAAATGAGAAAATAAGACAAACAAAGGAATTCAAACACAACATAGAAAACTAAAGACTTTGAAAATACACCTCTGCCACAATCATGACAAAATAGGACACATATAGCAACCTTCATGACCGATACTTATATCATTACTTACAAATTAAAATAACAGACCTAAGGGACCATATATTTTAAAATGACACTGCAAAAAACTGATAATTAAACATTTCAATATTTTTCAATCAAGTGATATAAATAAACAGTTGTTAATAGAAATAATTGATAGGTTCACATTTGCATTTTGTATATCTGCTATAAATACGACAATAATTTAGTTAAATTAACAAAAACCTTGGACAACGTCATGGCTAAAAATAAAAAAGACAAACAAACAATAGTTTACATGACACAACATATAAAACTAAGGAATAAGCAACATGAACCCCACCAAAACCTGAGGGTGATTTCATGTGCTCCGGAGGGATACGCTGATCCTGCTCCACTATCTCACATGTTGCTGTTCACAATTGGAAAGCTGAAATCATCTCTTTGTCGTAAAATTTTGTTTTCAATCGACCCTCATGGTCAATTTCTAGATGTAAGTCAAGATATGAGGCCGACTTAACAGTATCTGTTGGATCCTATATCTCTAGTTCGATTGGATAGATGTGTTCAACATAGTCACCAAATGTTAATGTATTAAGTGAGAATCGTCTATATAGTGGACAGTAAAGTTCTTTTAAACGGATAATGCTAACTTCTTATCTTTCATTTCCTAAGAAGTTCGTGTATGAAGTCAGCCTCATAATGATAAAGAAACAAGTCGACAAGAAGAGAGGCAAAATTGGTTTCCATTGGAATGCCGACAGTCTGTTGAAAAACACGTCCTTCAAACTTAACAAATGTGTTGTCAATTAAAAAATCAAACATCTTGATAATATCGGTTTCAGAGATTTGTTTGATTGCATCATAGTGATCCTTTACAAGGTTGGATTTATTCCTCCTTAAGACAAGATACTTGTGTCTACGTTGGCCATTCTTTATTATGAAACAAAGCAAGACCTCTGTTGAATTGTCTTTTTGTTTGGAATGTGGAATACTTGTGTAAAGAGTAGAAAAGTCAAATGTTTTAATACTATCGCAAGATAAAAGAGAGTTAGATTGTATGTACTCCAAAAAATCTTTGAAATTATCTGATATCCACATCTGATTCACGCCACCTCTAATATAGGCAGTTTCACAATAACTTGCTAATAAAATAGATGTTAATAATTTAGAAAGATGTTTCGTGGAGCACATAGAAGACCCAGCAATATACCGTTGTTTGTGAGGACACTTTTGTAGTTTAGGTATCCAATGCAGTGACGAAAGATCCAGTTCTTTATCTTTGGTTGAAATTCCATAACCGACATTTGATTATCCAGGATTTTCCTTGCCTAAAAAATGATATAATATAGATCTAGCAATTCTTTGCTGAAACTGGAGATAATGCAAATTAGAACCAACTGACAACACATTTTACTTTTGAGAACCCATTAGGTCAATCACCGTTGATCTACATCACCTTTGAACAAAATGTTATAACTGTGAGTGCTCCCAGATCAGTACGTATTTTCGATTAATATGTTTGAATGTCCCTCTGATATCGTTTGCCCCTTTGTTACGTGTTTTTGTTTACTACGATCTGATATATGTCAAGATATTTTGAACTTATGTTTGCAAATATTCTCAAATTTGTTACATCACACTCACTGGATGGATTGAACGCTTACAAATCGGTTTATTACGTTATTCTAATTATGCATGTTCAAAGACATTATCTTGTTCTTCATTGCTATCTTTCACGGATTTGGCTATACTTTTTTGACCTTTTGGATTATAGCTCTTCATCTTGTATACTAGTATAAGCTTTGGATTTCAAATATTTTGGCCACGAGCATCACTGAAGAGACATGTATTGTCGAAATGCGCATCTGGTGCAAGAAAATTGGTAATACCGTTAATTTTATTTTATTCCATAGTTGTTTTTCGTTTATTATTTTGTCATGCATAATGTCAATGTGTGTTTTTTTTTCTTTTGAATTGTTTCATATTTATTTAAATTACACTGGACACAATTTCGATATAAAGACTGGTATGATTTAGTCAAAATGATGAAAGCTTTTATAAGGAAACGAATGATACTTTCAGTAATGCCAGGCTGTAGATAGGAATGTCAATACTTTAATTGTCTTGGCTATAAATAGATAACAGCAATCGACTAAAACAAAAATTCAAAACAAAAACAAGATACCCTCAAGTATCTTCCCAGATGATTTAAGTTTGCAAGGACTATGGACGATGACAATCGTAACTACTCGGCCATTCTCGCTACGCAGTACAATAGCCTCGTATGCACTACGGAGAAATTCTTCTTAATTTGTTGGCCGGAATTGTAGTGATCCGCGACACAAAGAAGTTCTATCCTCCAGGTGGCGCTATAATTTGGTTACATATCACAGTAATCAAGAACTTTAACTCTGCCAAATATTTTGGCGCGAAAGAAGGAGCAAAGTAAATAAGTAATGGTAAAAAAATTGTACCATTCCAGTCGAAAAAATATAAAATTCAATCGGATCGGAAAATTTTCCGGACAGGAGCAAGTTCAATCAGTAGTGGTAAAAAAAATGTACCAGTCCAGTCGAAAAAATATAATTTTGAATCGAATCGGAAAATTTTCCGGACAATGATTCCTCCGCCTAATGCATACGAGGTTATTTCTTCGTGCAACCAGAAAGGCCGAGTTGTTCCGATTGTGGACGATGATAGCAGACGCAAAGAAAAGGCAATAGTTTCATGACTCAAATGGATTGGCTTATCTAAATTAGTAACCCAATGCCAAGTTTTTCATTTTACTGTTATTTATAAAGCAAACAAATAATAACGGAATTATCATTTGAATATTTCTTGCATACATAGGTTGATAGAACGACACGATATCCGTATCAAAAAGCCAAGTCCTAGATTTTCCTTTTGCTCATCTCCGATACATAGATCGCCGTCGATAATTTTTGCACCACTTTGTAAGACTTATCGGTTGATACACATTATGGTAAAGTCCGTATTTAGTTTGGTCTTCAAACTAAATTGATTCAAGCGACATTGATATGCCTTATGTAGATGACACGTGCGTTTGATTTATCAAATAAGCAGATTGGTATATTCAATGACACTTTTCTGTAACGGATAATCTTTCGGTTGACCATAATATTGATGTTGTATCAATAGCTGTTTTCCAAAGAAGAAAATTGATCATTGTAGCTTTCAAACTCACTATCAATATTTTAAGTATAGTGTAATAGATTATCAGTAATGAAGTTTTTGTTTATTATCTATTTTCTCTTTCTTTTTACTTTTTACAAGGATCCTTTCTTATTATCGATGGAATGATGTGTGTGTCAGTGGCACATATAACCTTTACATTTAGTACTGAGTGAGATCACAACTAAATTAGAAAAAATTTTAATATTTTACCATTAACAAATACATCAAGATCTAAAAAATTTTATCATACGGAATACAGTTCCCTCGTAGTGACGAACGATTCTGTGCTGGTCATTACCAATCACACGAAGGCTGGCGTATGCGCAACTTCATTATATAAAAAATATTAATTTTAGATTTAAGTGTTACACAGTGTTCTGATAAAAAAAAAGACTAGTGTAAAACATATAATTAGATTTGGATTGGTTTTTTTTTTTATTTTGACATTGATCATACCTTACATTATGTTAAATCCTATCGAGCGTAAACTACAAGTAATTGTTAAAATATTTCAACATCCATTCCATAAATCCAAATTAAGTCAATAAAGAGTTTTCTTTACAACGAGATACAAGTTGTAAAAGGCGCGTTTTCAGTCCATGTATGATTATTCTGTCTCTTACTATAACACATTATATAGAAAGGCATCTCCGTTTACATTACAAACCAACAGTAATTTCTTGTGGCTATTGTAATATACTGGGGCTGGATAGTCCAGACCATCGGCTTCAGTAAGTAATGTCTTACTGACTTTCCCATCATGTTGTATCATCATCAGGTTGTTAGAATCACTCCCTACCACAAACACGTTCTGATCGCCATCAGCTGATATTCCCCAGGGATCAGTAAGAGATCGGTCAGTGAATGTCCAGATATCTTCACCCATCATACTACAGCAGTATACTGAGTTTCTAATACTGTCGGTACAATATATTCTGTCGTTTGTTGTAGTGAGATGATAAATACCACCTTTAGTATATTTCCCACCTATTGTACGTAGTCGTTTCCCTGACATATCAATCTCCACAATACCTTCATTAGTTACTAACATATACATTTTTCCATTCTGATATGAAATTCCATAGCAACTCTGGAAGCATTCGAACTTTACTCTCGTGTAAACTGTATTGTTTATAATGTTTATAATTTCCATATATGCTTTGTTACCATATGAAACTGCCAGGCCATCGCTGTCTATAATCACCAAATCGAACGGTTTGTCAGAGACTGTGATGTTTCGGATATGTCTTCCATCATCACTATACTCCATTATTGCTTTGTTTCCATTGTAATCGGCAATCAATAAATGACTGTTAGGTAAAATCCCACATCCGCGGACACTCGTGTATTTGTGTTTGTCTTTGATTTTGAATTTTTGTCGCAATAGAAGCCTAGTTCGATCAAAAGATTCACCGGTTGGTGTATGTACTATCTGAGCTTGGTCGACCTTTGCATCTTTGAATGGTAAACTGATAGTGTTTTCTTCAACTTTAACCTTGCCGAATTTACCGACATTTTCTAATAACGAAGTTATTCCTTGATGAATCTCAACCCCTATATTGTAATCCTGTAATGTGCTCGTCATTGTTTTGACGCTTTGTACCTCGTTATGGATTAATTTGTTGATCTGACGAGTGCCAAGAAATACCTGTAGCTCGGAACCGACACACTTCATTTGGGATGTTTGTTCTTGTAGTAACTTGATTTCTTTTTCTGTTTTATTCAAATACTTCTGAACTTCTCCATATTTTGATTTACAGTGTTCATACCGTTGAGACAAATCATCTAACATTTCATTTTCTAGTCCATCCAAATGCTTGTTAACCTTAGCTCTCATTTCACAGATTGATTTTCTGACGCTTTGTTCTTCTATTTTAAGATTGTTCATAGCCTGGTGGCGGTTGTTGATAAAAACTTTCAAGTTTTCTAAAACGACTTTGATTGCATTTTCTAAGTCGTCAAGGGCTGTCGATCTCTTTGCATTTTTTGCTGCTTCGTCGAGGGGAATGACATCAGAACAACGTTTGTGTAGGGAGGGAAAACAGGCAACGCAAATAGCTACGTCGTGTGATTTGCAGTATAGATCAAACTTCTTGCCATGGGTATCACATTTCAAACTGACGTGGACATTTTCGATTTTAAGATAATCGTCGGTTGATATCAGTGTGTGATCTCTAGTGACCTTCATTGATCTATGAACCTGTTCACAGTCAGTACAGAAACCTTCTTCACAATTGGTACACCATTTCTGTGCATGTTTCTGTGTGTTGACATGGCTACAGGGTCCACAGAGAAGGTCGTCGGATGACATACTTTACCACCTAAAACAACGTATTTGTTATTATACTGGTTCATGTTTGAAATTCCATAAAGACGAACATTAATTGTAGGATTTTTATTAGAACCAAACTATAGAAACAATGAAAGTTGAATAGAAATTGTTATTAGAAGAATATCTTTCAAGGTAGTGTATATAATCACTCATTTGTTACGGTTCATTGTCCATGGGATGTGAAAAATTAAAACCCGACTTATCTTAAACAACTGTATAAAACATAAAGAGTGTCTGAACCTGCAGTGGAACATTTGTATTCCAACTTTCTACGTGATAAAAATCAGTTCGGTGGTATTTCTTGGGATATATGTATGACTGTAAAAGAAGTGAACATTCTATTTAAAAATCATGTGTAAATAGATATCATTAATTGATCAAATTATTACAAAGATGTCGATATCGAAAAACAATATGTAATGTTTCAATGAAGGGCCGTCTATTTTGTAAGGCAGCATTGCATTTATACACACAAAACAATAAACTCGGGGATTTTTAAAATCATTTGCATATTGAATTGAAATTAAATGTCCTTGTCATAATGTTTTAAACCTATATAGATAAGATCAAACAAAGCTCAATATTTGATGTATGAAGGACCACAACCATAAAATCACTGATATTTGATTTGTGCTATTTTCAGTTACACATTTAGAACTGTAAAATTTGAAAATTAAAGTCCACGAAACATTTATAAAACTTTAAAAATTTTACTAAAGGCATTAATGAATTGAGACATTTCCCCTCTTTATTATGGTTTTTTTTTTCATTCACAAATAATTATCAGTCAGACTGCATTTAAATGCACATTCATTCATAACATATAGTAAAAATCGACATGGAAATTTTTAACATTTTGTAAAAGTTTGGGTTGCAGTCAAATGAAATGGAACTAAAAGGTTTACTTTTTTTTTTATTTCTACGTCATTCCATTGATTTTAGTACATACTCATCTTTATTTTTCTTTTAAATCCTTTTTTTGTTATTGTTATTCTTCTTGCATGTGTCAGATTTTCATATTGCAGAAAAAAAATCAGAAAAAAAATCGATGTTACATTTAATTCATTCATGGTTTTCTCAAAGCAGAATAAAGACTAAAAAATATTAACCAAAATCATTTCCAGCAGCTTCAAAACAAAGAACTTTGGAGGTCATGATGGACATCAAGGCAATATAATAATTACCTTATATTTCATATGCTCTTACTGCCCAAAAATAATATATATAAATATTTGAATATCACTTATTAATGACTGCTAACCAGACAAACTTTTACTATCTTTCTCAAATTAATCAGTCCAAGCAACATATATGAAATAATACAAATTTAATGTAGAATGTGTTATAAAAAATGAAAGAAAATGACTGCAATCAAGGAAAATCTCTTTCTGCCATACTCTGTAACAGATAGTGTCAATATAAAAAAAGGAAGATGTGGTATGATTGCCAATGAGATAACTCTCCACAAGAGACATACGTGCCACAGAAATTAAGAAATATAGGTCACCGTACGGCCTTCAAGAATGAACATACTTCTTATAGTTATTTGCCTGTCACTGTGTAGCCCGCAGTCATCATCTTCTTCCCACTGTTAATCAATGGGGATAGGTTTTTTGGGGGGCCGAGGGAAGGGGGGTCATACTAATGAAACATAGTTCTAAGGGTGTCATTATGTTGTTCACAAAAATAAATTATAAAGGGGGGGGGGGAACATAACCTTTGGGTGTGAAATTTTTAAACCGACCTCCTCAGCTCAGCTGATAAATAATTACCATTTTCTAATTAGCATATTGGTAATAACACAATAATGTGTATATTGAATCGGCATCCTCCTTATTGATGGCTGTGGCAGAACTTTCGATTGAGAACAAAAGATGAAACTGGTCCAATATATTTAATTCAGAGATTGCGGATAAAATAAGCAGAAGAAAATGACTTAAAAATTTACTATTTCAATATTTACTTCTAGTTTTTTTTTTATTTGTAGAAAATTTTATATGTAGAAATAATTATCGTTCTTTTTCAAAACAAGGAAGTACGTTGGTAAATAGAAACCGTTGTTAGGGTAAAATTATTGCGTATGTGTTTTGAATAAGTACATTATTAACGTAAAATAAAACGAGACATTAAATTCAGATTGATCAATTAAAAAAATACAGATACCTGTAACTTGACAAATATTGTCATAGGTATGTATATCACTCGGCTGAATAACTTCTCGTCATACGAAAGGTCTATCAATACTGTCATGTGATTTCAGGCTTCAATTTTCTCAAGGTAGATAATTTTGTAAACTTCAATGTAAATCATAGATCAAACAAGGTAGACATTAGCTCCACAATGTTAGATCTGTAAATTTGCTTTGCAAAAAATAAAATCACAAAAATACTGAACTTAGAGGAAAATCAATTCGGAAAGTCCATAATCACATGGCAAAATCAAAAAACAAAACGCATCAAAAACGAATGGACAAGAACTTATATTTTGTTCTTCCCTCGCCGGGATTCGAACTCATGCTACTGATATATATTGGCACCAAATCGCCTTGCACTATACCACTCGACCACCTAGAGCCAATATAGCCTAGGTGGTCAACGTTTAATATAAATATTAGTTCCTGACTCGCAAACTTTGCATCCCTCTGATTTGTATTCACTTTGTTGATTTATGTATTTAAATTATCTATTTCTTTAATATTATTTGGGAATAATTTACCAAATAATATTAAAGAAATAGATAATTTAGATACATTTAAGACCAACTGTTCAAACTATTTTCTAACTGAACAGAATAAAGATGCATGAGACTAATGCATATTTTTTCTTCTACTGAATTCATATACAATGTATGTGCTTATTCAATATTTAAGCTGCTATATTTAACTGTATTATGTATTTTATTTTGTATGTATTTTTGTCCGTTTTCTATTTGTATTAATAGTTTTTGAAGGATTCATGGAAGATTAACATGTAATTGTTAAATGTGTTACCATCGTTAAATAAAGAATTTTATTATTATTATTATTATTTATAAATTTGAGTTTGAGCTTTTGATCGAGTTAGCCATTTGATTAGAGACTTTCCGTTTTGAATGTTCCTTTTACTTTTAAAGTCGAACATGCAGATGAGCCGGCAATGTACCTTTGCGTGTCCGGAATTTTATAAAGCTTAGGTATCAAATACAACAATGTTATTTTGATTTCAAACATACTAAAATGTTATAACCAGATTTACAATAACATGAATTGACACGATAAATATTGTCTTTGGATTTGATGAAAGAGTTGCGAAAGGGATATCAAACATTAATAAGTCGGAACATTAAATAACAATAAACTTTTCATAGATACCAGGATAAACACTGTGGACGCCACCCGAGATCATACCCGGTTTAATGTGGGTTCCTTGTTCCTCTGTTTGTTGATTTTTATGATGTGTTTTGTAGACATCTGATTGTCCTTTAGTTTTTACGTTTTTGCCATTGCATTGTCATTTCGTTTCAACTTATCATTCTAATAAATCTTGGTTTTTTTTATCTTCCACCTCTTATTTAATGGCCATGTAATTTTACCTGGGTTGGATTTATCTGATGAGGCACATTTACGATACATATTTTAATAACCATGTACTGTAAGCTGGGCTGAGTGCATCTGTAAGGACACGTTGACGATGTTTATTTTTTATAGCAATGTAAGTTTGGTTGGGCGTATCTGATAGGGCACGTTGAAAACATTTGGTTGTGTTTGGATGGCTGGGTGTACCTGATGGAGCACGTTGACGATACATATTTTTCAAGTCATGTACATTTAGCTGGGATGGGTGTATCTGTTGGAGCACGTTGACGATGTTTATTTTTATAGCCATGTACCATAAGTTGTGTTGGGTGTATCTGATGGGGCACGTTGACAATGCATATATTTTAATGTTCATGTAAATTTAGCTGGGATTGGTGTATCTGATGAAGCACGTTGACAATGTATATTTTTATAGCAATGTATATTTCATTGTGATGAATAATTAAAAGCATTGCTTCCTTTTTTTTCTTCTTTATGTTTCACATTGTTTTTCAACACTTATAAAATTTCTTTATTGAACTTTTTAACAAAATTATGGGCAATTGATCCTGTAATATATATAAATAATATTGAACATATGTAAATCCCATTCAACACTTCAAAGTCAAAATGACAATAAGAGGAAGTTATTTCTCTCTGAAACTTGTAAGTTTGAATGTCTTTATGTGGACATTGATTTTTAAAAAGACCTGAACCACCCTGACCTACTATCCTGCAAAGACACTTCTAATTCAAATACTTTCAACACAGTTACAGATCAATGCTCTTCAACTTCGTACTTGTTTGGCTTTATAAATATTTTGATATGAGCGTCACTGATGAGTCTTATGTAGACGAAACGCGTGTTTGGCGTACTAAATTATAATCCTGTTACCTTTGATATCTATTCGGTCCCTATTTACATACAAGACTAACTCTAAAAGAATTGTAACATTTTATTGTATGAAAATAGTATACAAGAAAATAATAGAGTCTGAATAAACATCATTCATAATATATCACAGATCTTTATATCAACAAGTTATGTTAAATGATTTCATACATTTATACATGGCTTTCTGTGGACGGATCATGTAAATCAACAAGATATGTATGGTTTCATACATTAAAAAATGGCGTTTAAAATTCTGGGGACAGATCATGTATATAAATTTAACAAACAGTAACAAAATACAACATATGAATACAGTTTGGATGGAATATCTAAGCTTGTTTTTATGCGAAAATTGTTTCTGTCTTTTCAAGATACCGGAGATAGTTCTTTTATGAAAAAAAAAGTGTTGCCTTTGTTCATTACTTTTCTCAAGACAACTTGATGGGAAAACACATAAAACAGTTATCAAAATCTGTATCAAAAATTATAAAAAAAGTGTTTTAATTATTTTCAAAATATCAAATAAATGTTTGGAATTTTCTCTGATGTTTTAATTTAAGGTGTGGTAACAACTATTCCTTTTCGAGGTTTTAACAAGTTTTACAATTGTTTTGTTTTTCTCAATGATTTGTATACCCTAACATTTTAACAATAAAACAAGATGGTGAATAAAAGTTACAACAAACATTTCAAATGTGTGTATGTATGTGTGTGTGTGTGTTAATGAAATTTAAGACAAATGTAAACAAGAAGGAAACAATAACAATGACAAATTGCAAAAAAGGAGGTAAATATAAGTAAACAATATCTGATTTGAAATACATGGGCCAAAAAGCACCATCTAGATAAAACAAGGAAAATTGCACACATTATACAATAAAATGGCACATATTTATGCTTTTGTAGTGGATAGGAATATTAACACTAGGCTATCGAAATTGTGCTTTTATTAGATTCATTTGTAGTAATTCATCCAGGATTTGTCCTAGCTCATTTATAAACAAAAATTAATTAACTAAATGACAAATAGATTATTTTTCAATTCTTTTTTAAATGGCTAAGACGATATTTTCTTCTCAAAAAATATTTTGAATATAATTATGTCATACATAAAAATCATGCATTCATTCAGAGATCTTTGTGTTAGATACTATTCAAACGTGGCATATTTACATAGTAAACAGGATTTTGTGGAAATTATACTTCAATTATTCTTTTAAATTTTTAAAGTTATTTCCAATTGATTTTGACTACAAAAGCATAACCAAGCCTTAAGAGTATATTTTTGATTACAAAATAAGTATATTGCAAACTGAATATAATGCTTGATATGTGTACACTTAAACTAATATTCTACAACATTTGTAATGTTAGGAAATTCTGAAAATTTTCAAGACAAAAATATTAATTTTCATGTACAAGTTTTATTTTTGAAATTAAGTCCTGTTTTATCAAACAGATGTTTTATGGTTATGTTGACACATAAACTGACCATTCAAGATGTATAATGAATAAAGAAAAGCAAAATATGTCTCAAATGAAAAGATCATCAGTTAAGATTATTATCAGATTAATAAAATATGTTAGTTTCAAGAAATAATAGAACAATAGAATTACAAATAGACAATTGGTATTTTACATTACAGAGTATTTTTTCACAGAATGACATATGTAATAAACATTGTTGACTGTATTTAAAGACTGTAGTTGACCTCTAAAGCTTTTGTACATTTTAAGGTACAACCTCAAATCTTTATATTAAAAATAGTATAGGGTGAAAGTGTGTATTAATTTCCATATTTTGTAAGGATTCAGGGAACTAAAATGACAGTTTTTAAACCTCCCTCTACCATACAAAAATAAATACATGCATGAAAGTAATAAATAGAAAATATATAAAACATATAAAACATATTAATTCATATGAATTATAATACATGTATGTAGCTATTCATAACTCCATATTATATTCATATAAGTCTTTTTAGCAAATAATTTAATTGTAATCAGAAAATGAGAATTATTTTCTGAATCTATAGTTGCCATAGTAACAGTTATTGTAAAGTACAAGCAGAACTCCCATCCTTTGGTTTTCCGTCAGCAGAATTGATCCTTCTTTTCTGTTTATCTTTATTTCCATTGGTACTCTATAAAAAAATAATAGGAAAACTTCTATAAATAATATTCATATATACATACATTAGCTGGTACCATTTTTTACTTTGAATGAAATTTCATTTAAAAGCAGAAATTCAATTGATAAATCTTTAAAACTGCATAAAAAAATGATAAGTATTGATAATCTTTTAAATCTTGTGTATTGTTTAAGAGGATGAAATAACTCCAGTTTATTTGATCTGATGAAAAAGTCATTTAATAATACCAATAAAGTTCGTAATAACTAGATGAAAATATCAAATTTCATACTTTTACTTATAGAACAAAACAATTTGAATCCTTATATTAAAGCTCCTAAGGCATTCTACTACTGTAAATAATTGAGTTATAATTAATGATTGTTGTTTCTCACCTGGACATAAAATACATGCAAATACAAGAAGAACTAGAGGCTCTAAAGAGCCTGTGTCGCTCACCTTGGTCTATGTGCATATTAAACAAAGGACACAAATGGATTCATGACAAAATTGTATTTTGGTGATGGTGATGTGTTTGAAGTTCTTACTTTACTGAACGATTTTGCTTCTTACAATTATATCTATCATGAACTTTGCCCATTAGTAACAGAGAACTATATTTGGTAAAAATTTACATAAATTTACCAAATTAATGAAAATTGTTAAAAATTGACTATAAAGGGCAATAACTCCTTCAGGGGTCAATTGACCATTTAGGTCATGTTGACTTATTTGTAGATCTTACTTTGCTGAACATTATTGCTGTTTACAGTTTATCTCTATCTATAATAATATTCAAGATAATAACCAAAAACAGCAAAATTTCCTCAAAATTACCAATTCAGGGGCAGCAACCCAACAACCGATTGACCGATTCATCTGAAAATTTCAGGGCAGATAGATCTTGACCTGATAAACATTTTTATCCCATGTCAGATTTCCTCGAAATGCTTTGGTTTTTGAGTTATAAGCCAAAAACTGCATTTTACCCCTTTGTTCTATTTTTAGCCGTGGCGGCCATCTTGGTTGGTTGACCAGGTCACGCCACACATTTTTTAAACTAGATACCCCAAAGATGAATGTGGCCAAGTTTGGATTAATTTGGCCAAGTAGTTTCAGAGGAGAAGATTTTTGTAAAAGATTACTTTAATTAACGAAAAATGGTTAAAAATTGACTATAAAGGGCAATAACTCCTAAACGGGTCAACTGACCATTTTGGTCATGTTGACTTATTTGTAGATCTTACTTTGCTGAACATTATTGCTGTTTACAGTTTATCTCTAACTATAATAATATTCAAGATAATAACCAAAAACAGCAAAATTTCTTTCAAAATTACCAATTCAGGGGCAGCAACCCAACAACCGATTGACCGATTCATCTGAAAATTTCAGGGCAGATAGATCTTGACCTGATAAACATTTTTACATCATGTCAGATTTGCTCTAAATGCTTTGGTTTTTGAGTTATAAGCCAAAAACTGCATTTTACCCCTATGTTCTATTTTTAGCCGTGGCGGCCATCTTGGTTGGTTGACCGGGTCACGCCACACAATTTTTAAACTAGATACCCCAATGATGATTGTGGCCAAGTTTGGTACAATTTGGCCCAGTAGTTTCAGAGGAGAAGATTTTTGTAAAAGTTAACAACGACGACGGACGCCGGACGACGGACGACGACGGACGCCGGACGCAAAGTGATGGGAAAAGCTCACTTGGCCCTTCGGGCCAGGTGAGCTAAAAATACACTAAAGCATGCATTAGTAAACTAGGAATAACAAAAAGTGCAGAAATTATATACTGAAGACAATTTTTAATAGATCAGTTTTATCATACAAATAACTTCTTCATGTAGATGTACCTGTTGATTACATTGTTTCTCTTGAAGTGTGAAGCAATGCAAAGTAAACAATTCATTACTATATAACTGTTCCTACCTTGAAAATGCTGTAGTATTTCATTTTAAGATTATTTCCTTAATAATATGCATTTTTATTAATATGAGGCAGGAATTACTTGTGAATGGGGACGAAGTCTATAATTTTTTTAATCAACAATGTTATAAAGAGAAACGGAAATACCCTAACGTTTCCAATTTTGGTTCTGTTGTTCGGGATTCTAGTTGTGACGTTATTTAAGTTATGACGTCATATTCAATGTAAACAAAGAAATGCTCTCATCAGATTACGTTTTTTAATAACAAACATTTTTTTTAAAATGAATAAGTATAAGTTCCTTTCTTGATAAATATACATGTTATTCAAAGTCTCATGAAAACAAGACCGGAAACGGAAGTAGATTTAATAAATTTCATTATGAATTCAGACCCTTTAGGAACTACTACAAAACGTGAAGCATTAACATCCCAGTTTTCCACTTGCATTGTGTACTGTTAGATTACTTCAGATTATTTTACTTATGTTTTTCTTCCAACATAAAGATCTTTGTGTCAGACTATTTTTTTTAGATTGAATTTTAAAAAAGTATGTTCGTGTCTGGGTCAACATTTTGAACAATTTACAAGGTATTTTGCAAGATTCGTGGAGTTCTGTCTCAACCTTTTACATAAAAAGAAAATGATATTAGCAATAAAGCATGGGAAAAGATTGGTAAAAAGTCCCTAGACAAAAGTATAAGCCAATTCATTCCTCTCTTTTATTACCTAGACTTAATTATAACTGTTTAGTTTAATGTTGATAAATATCTTTATACATACTTCAGAGATGTTTTAAGCTATAGATAAATTACTCAACTGCCCTGGTCACACTGACCACTATGCTTTGTTTCTTTTGAGATATCTTAATATGGCCCTGGACATGGTCACTTGTGGACAATTATGTTTTGACATCACCAAAACAAAAACGCAGTGATCACAAGTACTCTAAATATTGGACAGTTTAAATATTAGTTTATAATTGTTCTAATATATTTATGTATTATTCGGAATGCTAAGAAATTTGTTTCAATTGCAAGGTAAGATCAGACAGAGGAGGGACGAAAGATACCAAAGGGACAGTCAAACTCATAAATCTAAAACAAACTGACAACGCCATGGCTAAAAATGAAAAAGACAAACAGAAAAACAATAGTACACATGACACAACATAGAAAACTAAAGAATAAACAACACGAACCCCACCAAAAACTAGGGGTGATCTCAGGTGCTCCGGAAGGGTAAGTTCAGACAAATTAGACATTGACAATATCATTAGATACAAACTTCTAACACATTGATAATAACTTCAATCAATTCTAACAGTCTACGATTTTCTATGATATCTAGAAAAATATAATTTAACATGTTGCTGTTTACATACATGTAAAAAAAAAAGTGTGGAAACTATCACATTTTTCATTATATGAATATTGCTGGAGAGTATTTAATGTTGTTTAATATTATAAGTTAAAGACACCAAGGCAGCAAAATTACAATATAAACCCTTGTAATGAATGTCAAAGCTGGGATATTGCAGTCGACAATCACATCAATGCATGTCATGTGTGGTTATTTAAAATCTAATTCTATTGATGGGGAAAAAAAGAATGACAAATTATATTAGCACAGTTTGATTTTTCCAAGCTTTAACCCAAAAATGCATTTGCAGTGACTACGGAAGCTCAAGATATGGTATATAAGAAATAGAATATTCAATGATAATAAAAAAAAACGTTAATATGGGCTTAATTTTGTATCTATGTTATACAACCATGGCTCTAACGCCTTACTGAAGATTCCCATACATGTTTTACTTTCTTTAAAATGTCAGAATCATAACTGTTTTCAAACCTTTTCCTTTTAATGCATTAAACTATGTATCTTCATAATTTGTTTTTTGTCATCTGATTCATCTTATTATGTATTGTTTATAATAACTGTTATAGTTGTTCCATTTACCTGGCTAGACATTATCTCTATTTTGACCATTCCCCTGTCTATCTTTGGTGAAAATTGTTGTTCAAATAAGAGTCAATTAAACATATCAATTAAGAGGAGTTTATTTTCCAAAATCTGACACAACTGTATCCATTAAAATTTGGACAAAATTCACAAATAATCTAGTTTAAAAGTCAGTGCAGTTAATGAAATTGTATAGTGTGTCAGCAAAATAATACTAAACAAATTCATTCTCTATCAGATAATATCAAAAATCAAAGGGCTTGTGAAAAAGAAGTATACCATGTTGCCTGTCTACACAAATTAAGCAACACTCTGTATTGAAATAAAATGGATGGAAAACAAAACTGGAAAAACAAATAACTTATTTAACAAAATGCTTTGCAAGAAATTAAATACATTTTTTTAAATGATGGCATGTGCAGACAAAGGGTGTCACCATTCATAATGTCAAAATAGCGGGACACTGAACTACATGTCTACTTAATTAAAATGTGTGGAAAACAAAATCTGACATAAGGGAGTGCAGACAAAATGAATAGCTACCATTTTTGAAAGTAAGAACTCACAACACTCTCTGAGGATTTGTATCGTCTGTGACTATCATTTCTTCCTTTGTTTAAGGCAGATTTATTTAACCCCATGAAGGGTGCAAGGTCAACTGAGGCCAAGGAATCAGCATCACCGTACTGATCAAAATCCGGCTGCATTCAAAAATAAAATGTATTACTTATCATTGTACAACTCATCCAGGAAAGGGGGAAAATATGTAAATGCAATTTGCTATCTATGCTTTCTGAGATTCGTTTAAAAATCATGTATCAAGAATATATAAGACAAATAAAACAAAACAAAAATGAAACAAACAAAGAAAGAAAGAAAAGAAGAAAAAAACAAATATTATAGCGACTTATGTGTCTAATTTTATGTACCTTTGTAGGCAACAATTTATTTCTTTCCATTTTACAAAATTACAACAAAACTACATGTGATATTATACATCACATTGATTTACAAACTTTCATGCAACTTCACAACATGTGGCCAAACAAACATTCAAAAGAATCAGACAAGGAAGAAACTTAAGTTTAAAACAACCAATCAAAATCAAGATAACAAACAAAGCAGACACAACCTAGTTGCCTTACTTGATTCTGATGTCCATTAGAAAGGGGTAAATCCCTGTAGTGGTGATTAGCAACCATATGATAAGAAACAACGCCATTATTTTTATCAGCCTCAGCTGCTAAAACAGGCTCATCCTCACCAAATATATACAAGCTGACTAGATCATCTTCATTGTGAGAGTTATGTTTCTTTCCCTGGAATAAAATGATGTGTAGGATGATGGTTTTAGTGGGTCACATGCTTTATTAGGTCTCATGATATTATATTAGGACACATGATGTTATATTAGGACACATGCTATATGTCATTGTTATGTGTTGGGGTATACAAGTTCTAATAATATGGTTAAGAGTGGATGATATTTTTGAAATGATGGAAAGTACATATACCAAACTCCTAGTTGGAACATAAAACCATTTATAATCTCCAGAAATCTATTTCTCAGTTTTTTTAAACATATTTTGTGCTGTAAATTGTCATTAGAACTTAGCAGCTCAATTATTTGATAGGAATAAAAGCATCCTTATACAAAAGATGTTCAATATGTTAGACTCTACATTGCCAAAAGTATAGAAAGGTATATGTAGAAAAAAAATGGAATTTCATCAAGCAAAATATTAGATTAAAACTAATTAATTTATTCATTCACATGCAAACCTTATTAATTATTAGTAGATAAAAACATTAAACTACTTTCTTCTACACAAAAAACATTCTAAAGAAACAAAAATTCTGTTAGATTGTTCTTAGAATTAAAGTTGACAAAGAAGTTAGAAATTTAAAAGACACTTTCAGTTGGAGTATGACTAAATAAATACTCTTCTGTAATATATCATGTATAATAATCATTTTAAATTACTGCAAGAAATAAATGTATCATTTTTCAATTTCAGTTTTTTTTTTAAAGATTTTTTTTGGACAGATTTAATTTGGAAAAGAGACTTTTCTGTTTCCACATAATTTTAATGTTAATATGCACTTTCAATCATAACAAAATTAATGACATGACATTAACCAGCCTTATCTTACTCAGTGTCTCTTGTCACCTTTTTCTACCCAAATATTCCTCCAGATTACATATTTATCTTTATTTCCTCCTTTCCTATCCCAAGAATTCATCCAGATATCCTATCAGTTCTTCCACTTTTCCCCACCCCCAAGAATCCACCGGAATAATCATACTACTTCTGGTTAAATATTTATTCATGAGCATTTTTATTTTTTGGTGAATTGGGGAAATCTTGCATCTTTACGAATTTTCGTAACCAACAAATTAGTATCAATCTGTAGAATTTTCTTTTCTAATCTTAGGGTAAACTTTAAACAAACGAAATTGATTACAGTGATCGCAGAAAAAATAATTTTTAAAGCTTATATATACCAAATTCAGGATACATCATTCAGATTGATTCAGAATGACAGATTAATCTTTGCTTGTGTTTAGGTATAGAGAGAAAAGGGCACAATATATTTAATTATAGAATTTACAACACTGGGATAATAAATCAGAGAGAGAGTTGTCAGTTCTTAACAAAATATTCAAATGATAAAAAAATCAAAGGGGTATGAAAGTCTAACATGAACTAACGTGCAACAGTCATACAAAATGTCAAATACGTAAAGATAAAACAAATAACTGATTAGACTGATTAAACAAATAACTGATTAGACTGATTAAACAAACAACTGATAAGACTGATTAATGCAAGGCTGAGAAAAGATGAAATATGTTATAAAGTCATTAGTAATATTGGTTCTTACTCCATTTTGTGAATCTCGCACAAATTTTTGACCCTGCAAAACCTGAAAATTGGAAAGTTAGATTGAGAGATTAATAGAAAGACAAAAATTGTGATATCTAATATAATAAAGCAATATATGATTAACACCAATTCTGTTGAGAAAGTGTACTTACTATTAATATATCAAAACATTCCATTTTATTGAAAAGTTAAACAATATTTGTTAAACTGATAAAAATACATCACACTGAGTTAAAAATGTCCCAGACAAAATGAGAAATGTTTAAAGGACCCTTTCTACGAATTAGGCATATCCAAAATCTGTAATAGCTTTAGCTACTTTTGTTTATAGCAAACACTCTTTTATACATAGTGCTCTCTGACTAAAACAGAGATACCAAAGGGACATTGAAACTCAATAGTCAAAAATAATCTAGCTATTGCATGGTAAAAATAAGAAAGAGACCAACAGACAAATAACAGAATACAAAACATAACATAGAAAACTAAAAAGTGTGCAACAAAAACAAGAACTGGTCACTAAAAACCTGGGTTGATCTCAGTTGATCCTGAAGTTAGCTGATTAGGCCTTCAAACTCATTAATGTTTTGATTTACAAGTTTGCCCATGTGAAATGTTTGCATGTTTGACATACTAAATTATAGCCTGGTATCTATGATGAGTGTTTTTTTTTAATACAGAATATTCTAGCACATACTCAATTCATTAAACAGCAAATAGTAATTTTAAATAAACAAAAAGAGATGTGTTGTATCATGTTCATTAGACAACTTTCAATTAACACAAATATTTACAGAAGGAATTAGCTAAATTAAATAAGATTGACCCTGTTACTACATCCAATCATTCAACAATAATATGAAATCAAGTATAAAGGTACCTTATAGACCCAATAAACACAAGACTTTGTTAACTGAAATGTCACAACAAAACATACGACACATTGTGTGGACCCAGTTTACCAAGTGTGATGACAGAAATTCATTTCACAACATTAAAATAACAACATTAGTGTTAAACATTATAATCTGTTCTTCTGTATATCAGGCAAAATAGGTTTTGTTTTCTAAATTCTAATCTAAAGGTTAAAATACAACTTTCTCAAACAGAGGCTAATATAAAACTGTGTAAAAGTCATCTGTATATATCATTCCCCAATCACAGCAACTATAAACACACTGTTAATATAGTTATTATCACAAACCATTGGAATATAAGCTGTTTACCTCAAATATTAAGATTGAAATTAAACCTGTGGTATAAACTAAACCAGGACAAATAAATCAGTCAATGGACTTAGTTTAACCAGGACAAAAACATCCAATCTGTGTCCACACTGAATCAGGTTTAGTATGATTGTAAGAACTTATATATATACTAGTACATGTATACCTTTATCAAAGGGAGATAATTTTTGAAAATTACAAATCTAGTTTCTATCAGTGTCTAAAAGCATTATTATGAGCTCAGGGGTGAAGCAAGCAAAAGAAAACAATGGTTTGTGATTTTGATTTAGCTGCCATTAGTATGCACAGGAGAACAGTGGTATAAACACACTAAGACATACTAAATGTGACAAATCAGTTGTCTGTCTCGATAATTTCTCCGCTTGTCTCAGCTGAGGACTAGTTTTTGATACATGCAACATCTAAAAATCAAATAATAATAGAAATGTATACTGCACAAATGAATGTGTACTCATTATCATTACCAGGGTTACAATTTTCATGGATTTTTTGTTAACTTTTAAAATAACCTAAAACTTTCAAAAAATAAAAGTACAAATTTTACATATTTTCATGTATTTTACATATCCATGTTAAATTTTAAAATGGTAACCTTGAAAAATTTATGAATCAACAGTTTCATATAAATAGACTATAAAAAATCCCAACAAAAAAGTTATTGATAATTGAAAAGTCTCATTTAACATTTAAGGAAACACATTATATAAAACACTATTAACAATATCTTACAACTATATCAACATTATTTACAAAAGTAAACTACATTAGTCTTCAGGATTTTATTGTTGAAAAATTTCTTTAACTGTCTAATAAAATATTTCATGTATGGGAAAATATGTGCTTTTCCTTGTTAGCATTTTAAACACAAAAACGTTAGAAAAATTAGAAAAAATTGATTGCTGTAGGATTGCCTAGAAAGGGTTAAATAAAGTAACAAAAAAAGTAAATTAGTTCACAGAATCAGATATGGTGCAAAATTATAAAGGACTTTTCATTGTGAATTTCTCTTAGAGTTTGGTATTTCTGTCATTTTAATTTGTCATGAACATACAAATTAGTAATTAATTATTATATAATTACATCAAAATAGGACTTTGAAATCATGGTGACAAATATCAAGATGACAGAGTGAAATTTGAACAGTTAATCCCTTTAAAATTCACTGTCCACAAATTACAAGGAATCTAATTGGATATGACAGTGATAATCCAAGAGACATAGACACAATATTTTTACAATATTTGTACAATTCTCATTTTCTGATTATCAATCTCATCCTGAATAGCGATTATCTTTGATCAATGTAATAAGAATGTAACTGGTAAGGAAACATCATTCAGGGAAACAAGAAAAAAGTAAAATCACAAAAATACTGAACTCAGAGGAAAATCAATACGGAAAGTCCATAATCACATGGCAATATCAAATAACAAAACGCATCAAAAACGAATAGACAAGAACTGTCATATTCCTGACTTGGTACAGGCATTTTCAAATGTAGAAAATGGTGGATTAAACCTGGTTCTATAGCGCTAAAAAGATGACAGGCCCATGAATCAGTTGGATCAAATTAAGATAGTGTTGTTCAGGGAATGTATCAAATTATCAAACTAACACTGTGTGCTTCTTTATATCTACCCATAATCAAGGACAATATATGTATTTTCTAACTACATCATGCATTTATTATAAGTATGTAGGAATACTTTGGATTCATTATTATTCGTTGGATACCAATTTTCGTGGATTTCGTGGGCACAGTCAAACCACCAAATTAAATATTCAACGAATGATAATTTTTCTATAGATTTGTATGAAGACTTCAGCAAAACCACAAAATTAAATATCCATGAATATGCAAGTTTTTCTTGATCCATGAAAATTGGTACCCACGAAAATAAATGAATCCACAGTAAATAATTTGTGAAAGTCCATTTATTTTAAGATACCAGTATTTAGTTGTGCATGCCTATTATCTTATAATGTCAGAAACATTAGAGTACACACAAAACCTTATTAATGATCACAAAGATATTGAGGGTCTATCAGGGATAGTTCTGAATACTTCAAAACCATGTTTTGTCAGAAATCAACAAAGATGGGAAAACTATAATTTGCAGTAAAAGGTTTATGAAATGCTTGGGGAAAGTATGCTCTATCATAAGGCAGTACTAAGTATATAGAACAAAATACAAGGAAAAAATTACATTCTTTATTATGTATTATATGCACTATTCACTGACACATTATTTATGGGGGAAAGATCATTATATGTATGGTAAATCTGCGCTTTTCCTAGGTAGCATTGAAATACATGGAATAATCTTGTTGCTCTGTTCACTAATATCATTTATTATACTTCATTGGGAAACTATGTTTTTTTACATAAGCTTAAAAACTATCATAATCAAACTATGAAATGAAAAAAAAATTAAAATCAACATCACAATACTGTATTCTTTCCCTCACTTTTTCAAAAATAAAAAAAATGTAATGAAATAAAATCATGTTGAACATATAAATACATCAACAAATATTGTATGGGTATTTGATAGATTCCCTGACAAACCCTCTCTATGTTAAACTGATGCCATTAAACCTCAAACCAATCTTACATTTGGATTATTAGATGTTTTGTCTTTAGATGATTGTTGTAAGCGAAGAACCTGTAACACAACTCATGTCTACATGGAACATTTAAAACATTACACATTGTTTTCATTCATCTATTTGTTATTTTATCATTTGGAAACATAGCATTTTCAAGAATGTAACTTCTATACAATATGTTGGGAATGGCATACACTAGTGATATTTTATTTTTTTCTCTCCTATAAATGATTGATATCTAAGGTCCAAAAGAGAAAAGTTCTAGATATACTACAGCTGAATAAAAAAAGATTTATTTCATATCAATTTGTATTCATTTCTGAAATAAAAATTGTGAGTTTACACAATTATTGTTTAAGAATATTTAACAAATGGGAGATAACTATTACAAAATAAGACCCAAAATACAAGATAGATGGCTGTTAAACATCCAGAGCTAAATTTTCAGGATGAAACAGAAGTATGAACCATACCTCGTGTATCTAGAGCCATGTTTTGATCACACTAGTTCAAAAATTATAATCATTTGATTTTCATTAACAATAGAAAGGTCAATGATCTCATAAAAACCTTGTATTGCTAGCTGTTTGATTTGCAGATAAAGTTTTATAATTACCGAGTTGAGAAGCTGTACTCTGGTTCTTAATCGGGTACCAGTACTATAGGCTACTGCTGATACCGTTCGGTAAAAAGGCTCAAATTGTTTCTCTTCCTCTGGCTTGTTTTTCCAGTCTTCACATATTTGCTAAGAACACACAATAAATGATGTATATAATTTGTGTAATATTCAAACAATTGATAGATATACTGATGCATGGTTATACACTGATTATTCATATGATTGTTTACACTTAATTCTTTATATTCTCAAATTTTCTCTAGAAGAAAGAACTTTCTAAGCAAACAAATCTTCATTAAGATTTTATTTTGTTATTTTGGGCCAAATCATACTTCTGTCACTACACTTTTTTTTATCTTACTTCATTATCTTTGTTATGAAAATTCATGACAACATACCGGGGTAATTTAGAATAAACTTGAATGACATATACCCCACACCTCTGTTTATTCATATAGATTTTGTTAGTATGTAAGACTATTGTTTACACAATATAAAATGTGTTAAAAACCTATTTTGTACCTAAACAAAAACATTCAAATTTCTGTTTATTAATACCTGCATTCTTCTTTCCTTCTGTTGAAGTCGCTCATATTTGCGTTGTAGAAGTACCACTTCTGTTTTCAGATGAGACTGATCAGACATAGTCTCAGCACTAAATATAGTATTCCTCCGTACAGAATTCTGAGGATTACCATGCTCCATAGAGTCCATCTGTCGTAATTCCTGAAGACAAAAATAATACTCATTCTTTGGTTCTTAAAAGAATTTACAAACTTTTAAGATTTCAGATATATGCATTGATAAGCCCAAACCCTGTATTGATTTTGTTTGTGTAATGTGTGTAAAAAAAAAATATTTTTAAAAGAAACTTGATTCATTCATGTTGCTGCTAGAATCAAAAAAAAAATTTCATGTAAAAAAAATCAATAATTCTCATTATTAAACTCTTTACATTGTGAGCAATGACTTTTTCAAAGTTCCTACATGGTATGATTTTTTTTTCAAAACTGTACATTGTGTGCAATACTTTTTCAAAGTTTCTACATTGTGTGCAATTATAAACATTGTGTGTAATAATCATAAACATTCATTAAATCTCACTTCATTTAGTGTATAAATATTTTACTTTTCTTAACAGGATGGTTAAGATGCAATAAAATAAAACTGACTGTTAAATCAGCAATTATTTACAAGTTTACATTATAAGTTATGCATTTCATTCATCTTTAACAGTACTATAAACCCACAATCTTAAAACACACCAAGGATTATTTATTTTACAAATCCACTCATTAATTGCAGCAGTTTTGGTAAGTTATTGGTAGTTGCTGTTAGTTATTCACAACTGATAACGACCAAGGAGGATTTAAAGATTAACATGAGGTGTGTGAAGACATCTTTCTTTGATGCTGGGTTACTGTCTAATTGACATACATGAACATTTATATTAAATCTACTTTCATAATCGTAAGTAAATTATTCCATAAGTTGAATCCAAAGGAGCCTCTTTGACCAGTATAATGTTGAAATTCAGAAATTTTGGGATTTTGGGAAAATATGAAAATATGAAATTTGGAAATTTGGGAAAATATGAAAATATGAAATTCAGAAATTAGGGAAATTTGGGAAAATATTAAAATATGAAATTCAGAAATTTCAAATTTAGATATTTTCCCAAATACATTTTTTGTGTAATGTCAATACAGAAATTATTCAATCAGAAATTTAACATAAAATTGTTGTATTGTACAGGAATTAAACATATTGGAGATAAAACACAGAAGGAGTTATCTAACAGTAAGATTACATACACTAGTGATGCAATATAATGGCTGTGAAGTAAGAAAAAAGAAATTAAAGTGCAAAAATCGAAACACAATAGAATGACCAAGCTAACTTTTACATAATAATAAAAAATAGAAAGGACAGTTGGTGTCACAGATAAAACAGTAAAACCGATATCAATAATTCATCCATTTAAAATGTTACAGAGAACTCTCCCTTTATCACTTATGAGGTATGATTATCAATGAGACAACTCTCCACCTTCAAGTTCAATTGATATGCAACAAAAGGGCACTATACATTGTTGAACAATGAGAAAAACCCATATCATATAGTCAAGTCTTTTGGGGAAAAAGGGAAATAATTAAGGCCCTGTTTTATAGATTTCACAACTGTTACAAGTGTGTTGTGATATGTCTCCAATCGAGACAGTTGAATTTCAATATAAAAAGTGTGAGGCTTGCTGAGCTTAAAGCAAGAAAATATGACAATATAATTAAATTTCTACCAATAATTTGCTGAGAACAGATTATGTCTCAATAGTGAGGAGAAATATTTGTTTCTTAAACAGATCAAGCAATGTGAAAATAGCACAAAAATTGAAGAAGGTTATTTAAAAAAAACAACAAAATTCTCGAAAAGAGGTTGGTTGTAGGTCAAGGCCTCCAAAATTTTGAAAAGAGCAGAATTTAATCTTTTGCAATAGAAAAAAAATTGGGAAGATCTACAGATTTCCTTCAAGGACCACCAGTGAAAAAAGATTTCAAAAAAAGTCTGAAATAAGCAAGACTGATATCATAAATACTTTTTAAAATCTGGGTAGCAAATGTTCACTTATTCATAGAAGTAATATTGTTTCTACTTTGTTTATGAAAAGGGAGAAAAAAACGGCAGGGCAAAATATTTTGTCACTTAAAGCAGTCAGACATTTATATTGAAGTCCTTCCTGATCATTTAGCTATAAATCTTGGTTGAAGCATTCAGTGAAGCAGTTTATAAATAAATGTTTAATGCACGACAGTGTGTACACACAAACTAAAAAAAGCTTGCCAATTGTCTCATCTCCTGAAAACATACACAAGTGCAAAAGTTATTTTATTACTTATTCACTAGTCAAGAGATTTGTATACCTACATTATTTTCACAATGCCCTTTGCTTTGATAGGTATTTTTATTTTCATATCATTCATGTACAATTACTGTTTGTTCAATCTTATTATTTTTACCCAAAAAACACACTAAATAAACCAGCAGTCAATGATTTAAAATTTTAAAGAAATCCCATTTCATTTAAACTTATGAAACAGAAATGAAAATTATTTATTTTTCCACCTTTAAAATTTCCCTGATTAGTATTTAAAAAAATTATATATGTCACCACTCCATTGCTATATAACCACACACACTATTTCAGCAAGCAAACAGTGATTGACAAATTTAAAGAAATCCCATTTTATTAACTTATTAACCAGAAATCCAAATTATATATTCCCCTTATTTATATGCTAGCACTCCATTGTTATGTAACCACAATCATCAACCAGTGCCCAATTATGTTACCTCGTATTTTAACTGGGAAGGATTTTCCTTATGTATATGATTCAGATCCTGTAAATTCATGGTAAAACTTCTAATAGATCATCTCCCTTTGATTTCCATATCAGGTGGAATGTACATTCATTTCACTGTTATTTTCTTGTATCTATTATTTCTGTCATTTTCTAATATCTATTTGTCTTCTCTTGTTTTTTCAATGTTTGTAGGGGAAGTAACACATAAATATGTCTCACACCAACAGTGTAATTTGTTTCCTACAGATGCATTTGGCCCATATCACAATATCAAATTAAAAGAAGAAAATCTCTCTGTTCCCTTGCCTACTTGTTAGCTTCCCTCCTGTCCTTAATTGTAAATTAGGTATGTAAAAAAACAACATTATTTGGTTGTAGTGGCTGTATATATTTTACATTAATATTATATTTTGTGTTTAAAAGACCCTTTTGCTAAATGTTTATGGTATATTTATAAATTTACAATGTATAATTCTATCTAACAAGAATAAAAATTTGATTACCAAATTTTGTATAATATACTTACTCTGGTTGTGAGCTTGAGAAGTTTGGGGTCAGGAACTGTGTCTTCTTGTGTCCCATAAACATGAAAACAAATCGATTTAGTCTCAAAAAATTCTAAATGTTTCTTCTTTAACTTAGTTATTTGAATGACTTTAAAATGTTTGAACTCTGGAGTCAATGTATTTTTCATTGTAGGTGTTTCCACACTGTCTCCCTTACTTTCCACTTTGACAGAATATTTTACATTGATTCCTTTAGAAAAACGAACTTTGTTGATCTCGGCCTTGTTGACTGTCACCTACAAACAGAAAAACATAAATATTGGCCATAACATTATACACATTGTAAACTAAATATGAAAAGTACAATGAGATATTGAATAGAAGCCTCCGACTGGGTGCAGGAGTTTCTCGCTACACTGAAGACCCATTGGTGGCCTTCAGCTGTTGTCTGCTCTATGGTCAGGTTGTTGTGCTTTGACACATTCCCCATTTCCTTTCTAAATTTTACATTGTAAATTGAATAATTATAATAATGTACACATTGTAAACTAAATTATGACAATGTACACATTGTAAACTAAATTATGACAATGTACACATTGTAAACTAAATTATGACAATGTACACATTATACTTAATAGACAACTTTTGAGTTGGATGCATTTCTGTCAAAAACTCTGGTTTTAGTGAACATCATTTGTGCGTTTAGGGGCATAGACACTTCCATTCCAATGTCGAGCGAGTGGTGTATGAATTATTCGGCAAATTGAATTATCAAAATTGACAATCAACACTACTGTCATTAGGGAATTGTCAATAAGTACCTACAGAACAACCCTTATTTCTAGTTTATCCTGCACAATGACGATCACTAAGACGCATGATGAACGTTAATAGTGCAGGGATACAGGCAATTCCCTCTATCTGGTAAATGAGGTCATAAAGGCGTGTATAATGGACGAGTTTTTTCCAGTGACGGATGAACTGGAAAGTGGTCTAATTATGATAACTTACACATAAGATTAAGAGATGAAGATTATCACATATCAATATAAAGTAACTACAACTGGGTCTCAATATAATGGATTTTAAGCAACTATCATACAAGTGAGAGGTTTAGCTAGCTATAAAACCAGGTTTAATTTCTATTTTCTACATTTGAATATGCCTATACCAAGTTAGGAATACTTGTCGTCAGTTTTGAATTTTCCTCAGAGTTCAGTTGTTTTTTAATTTTACTATTTTCTTCATTTCTATTAAAATGTGTCCCATTTCTTTTTAATAGACAAGATGATTCAGACCTTGAGATATATGGTATAAACACGTCTATAATAGAAACTGGATTTCCTCTTGAAGTCTTTTAGTTGATTTTATTTTATTGGGTTGCTGTCTAAATCTCCTTTCATTTATTATTACCTTAAAATTATACGGTTTACTCAAGAGATCTTTTGGATCTTCTACAAATGATTCTTCATCTAATGGCTTCCCATTGGCTGCACAGGGGGTCACATGAACATATAAATAACCTTCTTCTTGACCTTTATAGTCTGTTATCAACACTTTGTCGTCAAAATCTAAAGCATAACAAAGTGATTGTAAGAACACATTAGCAGTCCCTATTAGTACGTCTTCTGTCGGCTCCCAGAATGGATCTTCTTCTTTGGGTACTTTAGATACATCTTCTCCATCCAAGAAACGCTGATATAACTCCTGTAAATGTTAAAACATACAAATAAGTAGGTATACATTTCTTTTGTAGATATAAAGATTTGGCTTGGAAGTTTGACTATTTCTAGTGTAACTAATTACAAACAGGATATCATATCCTTTTTTTGTATGATGATGCTGTTTTAAAAGAAAGAATATTTAAATACCATCCATGTAAGCTTATCCATCATTTTATTTTTATTTAGGTCATCCATTTAACATCGTGATTAGGTATTTGAATATTGTTTTTATCAGTAATAACATTGAATTTGTAAAGTTGTAGAATTACCCTGAACACATGGCACATACCTGTATCAAATATCTCCTGTTCATAAATTTACCACGTTCCCATAACCAAGTGTTACCATTCAATAAATTCTTCATTTTTACCATCACTCTGAATAACAAAATAACAATGAACCTAAATCACTACATTGTATTGAATTCTAAATATAAAGACATTCTTGGGATCCATACATATATGCAAAAAAACTTTATTTCAAATGTTTGAAGATGCCAAAATGACTAAAAACAGTTGGTTAGAGCAAGTTAACTTAAATTTTTGTTAGAACTGGGTAATCAATATAAATTATCATATTGCATTATCATCTGATTATCTGTAAAAGACTGTATGATTATCTCTTAAAATGTTTTTAGGGTACAAGTTTTTTTAGATGCCCCATTTAATCATATCTCTACAAAAACAAATACTGCAGCAGCACATTTACACAAATACAGATATAGTGTCTATCTTTTAGTCATCAGTGTCATTGTGTTTTTCTTTTTTCAATGGAAATTAATTTCTACACAATGTACATTGTGAAACATGTTACATATGTTAAATTTCAAGCTTTTTCATGTAAAAACTGTGTCTTCCATCCTCTCCATTATACTTAATATCAAATTGAACAAAAATTTATGATAAAGCATGATGCATTTCTTTATTTTCTAAGGATATATATATATAATATGTATGTAAAATTATATATTCAAGCATCTTAAACATTTCTGTACTAAATATAATTTCTAACAATAAGAATGATAAATTTCATTTTTAAACCTATATTTTAACTAAAATTATTCATAATGCATATATACGAAACTGTATGTGTATAACAACAATCAAGATTCAAATAAACCAGTGAACTAAATAAGGAAAGCATGCAACTACATAAACAGATTCACATATTGCACAACCATTTAAATAAGGGTCATGTTTTCATTCTAATATAATTTCATTCCTTTTTTACCTCCACAAAATGTTGTAGCAACTGAAACTATATCACGATATATCTGTAATTATTAGGTAAACAGACTCTTTTATATCAGTAAACATGCAGGCCAGGCCGTTAGTTCTCTCATTTGAATTGTTTTACATTGTCATATCGGGGCCTTTTATAGCTGACTATGTGGTATGCTCATGCTCATTTTTGAAGGCCGTATAGTGACCTATAGTTCTTAATGTCTGTATCAATTGGTCTCTTGTGGACAGTTGTCTCATTGGCAATCATACCACATTTTCTTTTTTATATATAGTGACCATTCTTGTATATTTTTCAAGAATTAAGAGAATAAAATTTTTAACCATCACAAAGATTTCAAATTATCTAAAATATAACAATAAGAAGATGTGGTATGACTGTCAATGAGACAATTCTTCATTAGAGACCATAAAAAGTACAAAAGGCCTTTTGGCATTGTTATAGTTTTTAAGGAATGAACATATATTAATATTCCACATTGTGATATAATTTTAGATTCTTATCTGTCAGATTTAGAAAAGGAAAGAGTACAAGGCTGGTTGTGCTCTTTCCTTTTCCAAAAATGATATTGGTGCTAACTAGATATCATTGAGATGGAAGCCATCTCTGTGGGCCCCGCTGTCAATAACGTGGGGTAATAGTGATAGTACTATTTCATAGTATAATAGTGATATGACTGCATGATGTGAACTAATTGTTGACTACTCTAAGGAGTCTCATGTGTGATTTCAATCTAAGATTTTAAGTTAAAACTGATAAATATTCTCATCTTACTTTCATAGTATAATAGTGATATGACTGCATGATGTGAACTAATTGTTGACTACTCTAAGGTGACTTCTGGATGTATGGATTGATGTTTGAACAATATGTTTAAAGGTGCTGCCCAATTGATATTTGTCACATATTTTTAGAATTATGCCTTCAATATATTATGACCCACCAAGTATAAAGTATGAAATATTAACGGTTCTCGAGAGGTAGAGCGGACACAATTTGTTAAGAACAACAAACGGATGGACAGACTGACAGACTGACCTTAGACCTAGGATGCATACATTATGACACATTCTCTGGTGTTGCTTTATATATATGTTAAGTTGAAAATGTTTGTCAGGTATAAAGTATGAAATAATAACAGCTGTCCTCTCAAAATATAGTGTGGATCAAATTTGTTAGCGATGGACAGATCAACAGACAGACAGACAGACCTTTGACCTAGGAAGTGGTACATACATCATGACACACCCTCTGGTGTTGGTTAAAATGGATGTCAAGTATAATATTTGAAATCATAATGGTTCTCAAGATATAGAGCGGACACAATCTTCACCACAGGACACAGGATTGTCAACTGAAACCAAAGTTTTTTTGACGTTGACCTTTGACCTAGGAAGTTGTACATACATCATGACACGCCCTCTGGTGGTGGTTAAAATGGATGTCAAGTATAAACTTTGAAATCATAACGGTTATCTAGATTTGGAGCGGACACAATCCCACAGGATACGGGGTTGTCAACTCTAAACCAAAGTTTTTGACCTTGACCTTTGACCTAGGAAGTTGAACATACATCATGACACGCCCTCTGGTGGTTGTTAAAATGGATGTCAAGTATAAACTTTGAAATCATAACCGTTATCTAGATTTGGAGCGGACACAATCCCACAGGACATGGGGTTGTCAACTCTAAACCAAAGTTTTTGACCTTGACCTTTGACCTAGGAAGTTGTACATACATCATGACACGCCCTCTGGTGGTTGTTGAAATGGATGTCAAGTATAAACTTTGAAATCATAACGGTTATCTAGATATGGAGCGGACACGATCTTCACCACAGGACAGGGGGTTGTCAACTAAAACCAAATTTTTTGACCGTGACCTTTGACCTAGAAAGTTGTACATACAACATGACACACCCTCTGGTGTTGGTTGATAATCATGTTAAGTATTAAGTATGAAATCATAATGGTTCTCTAGATATGGAGCGGACACGAAAGTGTTACGGACGGACGGACGGACGGACGGACGGACGGACAGACAGACTGATCACTATAGGGCGACCCGCCTTAGTCGGCGAGGCCCTAATTAAGAAAAACAATGATTACAACACAAAAATTGCACAACAAATATAACGAAATCAAGTAAACATTAAATACTAATTCTAAATGTATATAAGAGATTTAATCCAAATAAAATGGTTAAAGACTTCCTCTAAATTCTAAAGAATACACATGAAAACACACAACATGTATTTTACAGCATGTAACACTTAGAAGATGGCTGTGCTATCTCCAATGATTGATTGATTGTTTACCACTTTATACAAGAAACAAGTTAACAGAATATTAAAAGGCACTAGCCCATTGAGTTCAGCTATTTTTTGTTTGATTAGGGAGGCAGGAAGGGGTAGGTTCTGCCTAATGACATGTTAAACTAATAATTTAACCATATAAAAGCAATCACGTCTATAAAACAAGAAAAACACATTGTCTAAACTGAAAATATATTCTTATTATGAAGTAAACACATCTTATAAATAAACACTGAATCCTGTTTGCCAAAATGTGAAATAATATTGTATAAGATGTATTTAATATATAATAAATTATTGTTCACACAAAAATATTTTCTAAACAGAGTTATATACCTGACATTTTGATCAGCATTCCTTTTGTTTTAATAATATAAAGAAAAATAGTAAATAAACAATATTGGTATATAAAAGTGGAATGAGAAAATAATAAATTGGGAATGAGTCCAAGAGAGACACAAAAGATGCCTGGACTGCATTTAACATTATAAAGGGACATAACTCAAGAACTGTAACAGTGACACTGCCAAAATTTGTACCTGAGATCTGAGCTCTGTGCTAATAAACATTGTTAATTGTTAATAAGTTTCATAGCATTTAGTTGAGGCAAACTTTAGTTAGAAGGGAAACGAAAAATTCAGCAATTTTTCAATTTGTAAAAGGACATAACTCTAGAACTGTAAAAAGATGCGCCATAAAAATTTGAAAATGATCTGTGTTTTGTGGTAATTAAGATTGTGCTTATGTTTCATAACATTTAGGTCGAGCAAACTAAAGTTAGAGAACAGAAACAAATATCTCAGTATTTGTTTCAATTTTGTAAAGGGGTAAAACTCTGGAACAGTAAAAGTGACGCCACAAAATTTCAATTTTGATCTGTTTTTTTTTGGTAATTAGCATTGCGCATAAGTTTTATAACATTTGGTTGATGCAATCTCAGTTAGAGAACGGAAATTTAAAGTATAACAATTTTTCCATTTGTTAAGGATCATAACCTCTAAAAGTGTAAAAGTGACACCACAAAAATTCAAACTTGATCTATGTTTTGTAGTAATAAGAAAGTTTCATAATATTTGGTTGAGGCAAACTAAAGTTAGAGAATGGAAACCAATTTTGGGACGCACATACATACGTACAGACGGACAAGGTTAAATAATATAAATGCCCACTCCGCTACAGCGGGGGCATAAAAAAGCATATTGACTATTTATTTTGGTTTTTTTAATCAAGGCATATGACTTTTGAGTTAATGATTTTTCAGTTCACATCCAAATAAATACTTCAATGATCAGAAGTTAATGTTGCCCTAGCTTACAAAAAAAAGAAATTTTATACTTTTTAAAGAGAGAAAATTTCAATACAACAATAAATTTGTGAGTTCATACAGTGAAGTTATGAAATAAATAATACTTAAAAGAAAAATCTAATTTGGTTGATGAATCAAAGATAAGATTAAATTATTTGTTCAGTAGAAAAGTTTCATTTCATGACTGTCTATCGTTGTACTTACTTTGTGCCTTGGTTATTAGATAGATCTGATCCATCTGTAGCTGCCGTGGCGATCAACACCACTTCAAATGATTTATGTTTATCTAATTCCTCTGACACAGCATTCACTTCTGATACCATAGGTAGAATTTCTAATACTTGTTCTTGGGCAATTTGTTGATCTGAAGAAAAAATCAAAGCACTCTTAGTGCTAAAAGACATTTGATACTAAACTCAACAGTTATGAAGCATTTTACCCCGTTTTCTATATTAGTGCAGACAATAAAACATTATATCAAAGGTATACACACTTGTTGTCACTTAAAAGAAACCTCTTGACCTGCAAATATTTTTCTGAGAAAATTCCATTAGAATTTGTATGTAAACTAAGGACAGTACTGCTGACAAGAGCAAAGATTTTAAACTCATTAGCAATTTCCTAGTTCTGAGCAAATTCCTAAGTAATATATAAACCAACCTTTGGTCAGTCCAGCTGATCCAGTAGCAAATCCTTTAACCTGAGCAATTTCCTTCTGAGCAAATTCCCAAGTGATTTCTGTCGGCAGATCGTCTCCAGCTTCACTCTTCTTCATTGGGTTGATGAACACATACATATGATTGGAACCTTAAAAAAAAAAATCAAATTCTTTTACATTATTACCCTGTGCATTTTTGTGTGATGTTTTGGCTTAAGTAGAAACACATGATATTCTTAAGAACCCTGTATTTTTTTGCTATACACTGTTTTCAGTTTTATTTTCATGTCACCAGAATTTGTTATTCTAACCAAAACTTGTTTATTGAAATGACAACAGTTATCTCCCCTGAAACTATAAACTCCTTTTCATCTGTATCACCTATGCATTTGAGGATACCTTATTAATGTAATGTGAAGATACCCTGATTTTTACAAGACAAAAATGTACAGTTATTTTATGTATTATTGTCATTTTGTTTATTTTCTTTGGTTACATCTTCTGACATCAGACTCAGACTTCTCTTGAACTGAATTTTAATGTGCGTATTGTTATGTGTTTACTTTTCTGCATTGGCTAGAGGTATAAGGGGAGGGTTGAGATCTCATAAACATGTTTAACCCCGCAGCATTTTTGCGCCTGTCCCAAGTCAGGAGCCTCTGACCTTTGTTAGTCTTGTATTATTTTAACTTTTAGTTTCTTGTGTACAATTTGGAGTTTAGTATGGCATTCATTATCACTGAACTAGTATATATATTTGTTTAGGGGCCAGCTGAAGGACACCTCCAGGTGCGGGAATTTCTCGCTGCATTGAAGACCTGTTGGTGGCCTTCTGCTGTTGTCTGCTCTATGTTCGGGTTGTTGTCTCTTTGACACATTCCCCATTTCCATTCAAAATTTAACAGTTAAATTTTTCAAATCAGCAAACCTCACAAGAAATTAGTCAACTAGAAAAACAGTCATCCCTCTTGAATCTTTCTCTGAGTCGAACAACCTGCTCCTGTACTCCTATGTTCTTGTATAACAGAGAATCACCAATAGCAGTTTAAAGTCTTTGGTATGAGGCAATCATAGATAAAACACATTCAATGCTTACACAAATTAGGTAATTTGCCTATGGTAGATATAGTTGAAGTATACAATATACTTCATAACTTGTATTAAATCTTTACAGCAAAAACTTTTTTTTATTTAGGAAATAATGTCAGTACCAAAGCAAGGACAACCAGATGGATGTCTTTACAACATCCATGTTTCTTGCCTCTTCATGGTTTATCTCAGTGTTAGACCCTGCATACTTACCAAACAGAACTCGGTCTTTATGACATAAAACTTTTTTTCCCTGTAGTGGTATACCATTGACCTTCGTTTTTGAGCCTGTACCAGCCACTGACTCTACTTCCACAGTTCCATTACTGTTATATATCACAGAATGCTGCTTTTGTATACTGAAATGAAAATCAAATAATTTGATGGTAACAGTATCAATTGGTTGGTATTATTATACAGTTATTAAACTCATAGATGCAGAGAGATATTTGTGATATAAGTTCCATTTATTGTTAGAAAATGTACATAGATGTGTTTTGTTTGTAAACAAGATAAAATCATAGATATCGAGCCATATATCAAGTAAAAACGTTGGTAAAATAGGTTAAAACAATTTAACACTATTAAATATTATAATAGATTCTAACATGAATCCTTCAAATGCTTTGAGTACACACCCGTGGTAAAATATGAATATATTGCATTGGCTGTTCTGATCGTACTCCCACGTCACATATTTTTTTATGAATGAAGTACCCAACGTCATAGAATGATGACGTAATAATTTAAGCATTTTAAGGGGAAAATACACGCTTCTGATACCGAAAATCATCACAACAAGGAAACGTAAACAAACGATGCTAAAATGTGGTATAAGCCCATTTTTTTTATACATAGAAGACATATAAGTAAATTATCATTAAAATTCATCCAAATCTATCTAAATACATTATTGTAAATAGTTTGAGCATGTCACTTATTCTGTTTGCTCCGTTCTTTTACACCAATCTAAAAGTGTGTTAATTTGTGGGAATGGCAAATATTTGCCTCCACCTAGAGCGCTTCGATCCAAAAGAATTGCCGTATTTGTCCTATTAGAATAGAAATAATTCATGGGGGCTTGAATATATCTAGATTTGACCAAGGGTTGTCCCTTTAAGCTGATATTTTACCCCTTGCTATTGCTCAGGGTAAAATCATGATATATTCAAGCCCCCATGAATTATTTCTTAAATATCTCATGGTTTATGACAATATGGATATATGGATGAAATATTTGCCACTGGAAATAATGCAAACAAAAAATAAAGAAAATACAGAAAATCATAATCTTGGCTCTTAATTGTTATGTCCTGAGGTATGTGATAAACTCTTACTTAAATGACCAGCAAATAATAGATAATAAGAATCTTTTGTTACACAACACATATGATACAACTTCAGAAGCTTTTATCTTATGCCTTGAAATAACACAGGATATAACTCAAACATTGACATTTATCTTAATTCACTAAGATATATAGTGGGACAATAACAACCTCTGGCTGTTGACACTTTCCTTAATCCACAAAGACAGATGCTCGGATCAGGCCTGATAAAGGGAAAATAACCTTGACCTTTGACCATTACCTTAAACCACTAAGACATATACTAGGTACAGGTTTAGCATCTTTCCGTCCTATTGTAGTCTCTTTCTGAGACAGGAAATAACCTTGACCTTTGATACTAACCTTAAACCACTAAGACATATACTAGGTACAGGTTTAGCATCTTTCCGTCCTATTGTAGTCTCTTTCTGAGACAGGAAATAACCTTGACCTTTGACACTAACCTTAAACCACTAAGACATATACTAGGTACAGGTTTAGCATCTTTCCGTCCTATTGTAGTCTCTTTCTGAGACAGGAAATAACCTTGACCTTTGACACTAACCTTAAACCACTAAGACATATACTAGGTACAGGTTTAGCATCTTTTCTTCCTATTGTAGTCTCTTTCTGAGACAGGAAATGACATATGACCCCAGATAACATAGGATCCTCGTTTAGATTGATCAGATGTGGTTCCTTAGCCTTCCTAGCAGATGTATTGTCTGTGATGTTCTCTGTCTCAGTTCTCGCTACTGCTAGCTGTAATTATAACAATAATAATTTGTAATAATTTTAATTTATTTTTGATTTCATGAGGAATATAATTGTGAAACATTAGAAAATTCCAGATTAGGACTATGACAACCAATTGTTAACATGCTTTCTTCCCATGAGGAAGGTGTACATATTTTCCAAAAGTAAGGCAGTATATATAATGACAAAAATGTAGTGAATGTGACTTTTTATTGAATTTACCTGAGCAATACCACATGTGAAGGAACTGCCTACTATACTACTTTTATATGGTTTGTGTTCCACATGTGAAGGAACTGCCTTCTATACTACTTTTATATGGTTTGTGTTCCACATGTGAAGGAACTGCCTACTATACTACTTTTATATGGTTTGTGTTCCACATGTGAAGGAACTGCCTTCTATACTACTTTTATATGGTTTGTGTTCCACATGTGAAGGAACTGCCTACTATACTACTTTTATATGGTTTGTGTTCCACATGTGAAGGAACTGCCTTCTATACTACTTTTATATGGTTTGTGTTCCACATGTGAAGGAACTGCCTACTATACTACTTTTATATGGTTTGTGTTCCACATGTGAAGGAACTGCCTACTATACTACTTTTATATGGTTTGTGTTCCACATGTGAAGGAACTGCCTTCTATACTACTTTTATATGGTTTGTGTTCCACATGTGAAGGAACTGCCTTCTATACTACTTTTATATGGTTTGTGTTCCACATGTGAAGGAACTGCCTTCTATACTACTTTTATATGGTTTGTGTTCCACATGTGAAGGAACTGCCTTCTATACTACTTTTATATGGTTTGTGTTCCACATGTGAAGGAACTGCCTTCTATACTACTTTTATATGGTTTGTGTTCCACATGTGAAGGAACTGCCTACTATACTACTTTTATATGGTTTGTGTTCCACATGTGAAGGAACTGCCTTCTATACTACTTTTATATGGTTTGTGTTCCACATGTGAAGGAACTGCCTTCTATACTACTTTTATATGGTTTGTGTTCCACATGTGAAGGAACTGCCTTCTATACTACTTTTATATGGTTTGTGTTCCACATGTGAAGGAACTGCCTACTATACTACTTTTATATGGTTTGTGTTCCACATGTGAAGGAACTGCCTTCTATACTACTTTTATATGGTTTGTGTTCCACATGTGAAGGAACTGCCTACTATACTACTTTTATATGGTTTGTGTTCCACATGTGAAGGAACTGCCTTCTATACTACTTTTATATGGTTTGTGTTCCACATGTGAAGGAACTGCCTTCTATACTACTTTTATATGGTTTGTGTTCCACATGTGAAGGAACTGCCTTCTATACTACTTTTATATGGTTTGTGTTCCACATGTGAAGGAACTGCCTTCTATACTACTTTTATATGGTTTGTGTTCCACATGTGAAGGAACTGCCTTCTATACTACTTTTATATGGTTTGTGTTCCACATGTGAAGGAACTGCCTTCTATACTACTTTTATATGGTTTGTGTTCCACATGTGAAGGAACTGCCTACTATACTACTTTTATATGGTTTGTGTTCCACATGTGAAGGAACTGCCTTCTATACTACTTTTATATGGTTTGTGTTCCACATGTGAAGGAACTGCCTACTATACTACTTTTATATGGTTTGTGTTCCACATGTGAAGGAACTGCCTTCTATACTACTTTTATATGGTTTGTGTTCCACATGTGAAGGAACTGCCTTCTATACTACTTTTATATGGTTTGTGTTCCACATGTGAAGGAACTGCCTACTATACTACTTTTATATGGTTTGTGTTCCACATGTGAAGGAACTGCCTTCTATACTACTTTTATATGGTTTGTGTTCCACATGTGAAGGAACTGCCTTCTATACTACTTTTATATGGTTTGTGTTCCACATGTGAAGGAACTGCCTTCTATACTACTTTTATATGGTTTGTGTTCCACATGTGAAGGAACTGCCTACTATACTACTTTTATATGGTTTGTGTTCCACATGTGAAGGAACTGCCTACTATACTACTTTTATATGGTTTGTGTTCCACATGTGAAGGAACTGCCTACTATACTACTTTTATATGGTTTGTGTTCCACATGTGAAGGAACTGCCTTCTATACTACTTTTATATGGTTTGTGTTCCACATGTGAAGGAACTGCCTTCTATACTACTTTTATATGGTTTGTGTTCCACATGTGAAGGAACTGCCTTCTATACTACTTTTATATGGTTTGTGTTCCACATGTGAAGGAACTGCCTTCTATACTACTTTTATATGGTTTGTGTTCCACATGTGAAGGAACTGCCTACTATACTACTTTTATATGGTTTGTGTTCCACATGTGAAGGAACTGCCTTCTATACTACTTTTATATGGTTTGTGTTCCACATGTGAAGGAACTGCCTACTATACTACTTTTATATGGTTTGTGTTCCACATGTGAAGGAACTGCCTACTATACTACTTTTATATGGTTTGTGTTACACATGTGAAGGAACTGCCTTCTATACTACTTTTACACGGTTTGTGTTGCTCAATTCCTAGTTTTGTGTGTAGTATTTTGTGATTTGTTTTTTTCATTAATGGATTTGTTTTTTGTTTTTTCATCAATCTGGTTTTTTCATTGTCACCTTGGTATTTTATCCCTGTTTCAGTGAATAGGTGCTGTACTAACCTGTTCTTCCCAGCTCTGTGTATTTTGTGCCAACATTTCCTGGTTAGCAAATAACTGTGCTCGGATTTCTTCTTCCATTTGTTTTCTCATTTTTTCCACTTCTGTTAAATAAAGACTCAAATATGATGTTTTTCCTCCTTGTATACAAAAAAGTTCTAATCTCAACAAAACATAAATGTGCACAAGCTAGGATAACAATTTGAAATGCTAGTTGCACATAAAAGGGTGCTGGGGATCAAAATGAATATTATTTTGGGAGCTGTTCTCTGTTAAAACTATCCAATAATAATTAAGGCTACATATATCTGTACATTGAAAATTGTGTCACACTATGGATTAAAAATAAATACAGTGACCTATAGTTTCCGTGTAATTTTGGTCTCTTGTGGAGAGTGGTCTCATTGGCAATCATACCGTATCTTCTTTTTTTATATTCATCAAATTAAATTTCTACCTTTTTGACACATCTTACAAGTTAGCTTTAAATGTGTTTTGTGTATCATTAAGACAGAAACCTAAAAATACGAAAAATAAAATTAAGAAGTCATATTGTGGTAATCTTACCCTCAGGTGTCATCCCCATATCATGTCCAATAAGACCACCTCCTTCCATAGACTTCTTTAATCTCTCATTTTCTTCCTGCAAATAATTTGTTTATTCCTTTATTATATGTTGACAACCCCCTTAATTTACCATAAAACGATGCTAGTTATAGTACATTTCAATAGATACAATGAGCTAAAAAAGTTTGAACGCTACATTAAACAATACTTTACTCTAAAAAAAAATTTATTCCAAGCTTAAGCTTTCAATGTGTAGGCAATAATTCAAAAGTTATTTTGAAAATAGTATGAATATATTTTCCTATATGAAAATTATATATAAACATTTTACCATTCTAATGTCATCTTATAATCATTAGGCCAGGATTTTTTAATTTGTTGGTTTACGGATCCGCCGACCCGATTTTGCCAATTTCCAAAATAAAAATAAAATCGAATTTTCAGGCTTTTTTTTATTCTCGCCGACCCTAACAAATGCATTATCCCTGAAAAATAATTAAAATATCCTTTTTTATAAAATGAAATGCATTAATCACTAACAGAAGTGATGACACTTTCTGTTGTTGTTCTAAAAATAGACAAATCAATTATTAATGACCTTGAAATGTCGTTTGCACAAATAATTTTGCGGAACGAAACCTGTGTTTAAAACCAATTAAACAATAAGTTCGTTTCCCTTATTTGTCACCAGTCCGTAAGATGCATGTTCTCATATAAATAGACTTGTCCAAATGTGGACAGGTGGCAGTTCAAGACATCAAGTTAAAATACTGAATTTTAACAAATCATTTGATATTTTCTTGTTTAAAAGATAATGAAAAAATATCGTCCATTTGGATAAAAAACGGGAATGCATGACAACAGATTATTTAACCTGATATTCTTGTTTTTCCAGTGGACGAGTCTATTACGTTTTTGACACGTGTGTTAAAACTTATTTACGTACGACGTTTTTACTTTTTTTTTCTTTATCAGTTTTCACCAAGTTTTGTCAAATAACTGACGTGAATCTGTTTTTCTTGTGAAATGACGATTTAATTTCGTCTTTGTCAGTGTACCCCCCCTTTTTTTACGGGAAATTATTAGACAATGTCATGCGATGTAATGTTTACAGCTGAGCAATTATATTTCATCAAACTAAAATTTAAGAACGATGATAAATAGTATGACAAACAAATTAGAAAGGTGAAATATATTTTTATTTTGCATATCAGTTTTCTGTCTTGAAAGATCTTTTTTTTTCTTTTTTTTTCCGACCGACCGACTCGACTTTTTTATGGAGAAAATCCGTAAACCAACAAATTAAAAAACCGTGGCCTTACACAAAAAAATAAATATCATCTCTCTACTGAACCTCAAGCAATATAAACATTACCTTAAGTTCCCTGATGAGTTTATCCATAGGATTTTCATTTATAACAGCTTTGTTTTTAATCTTTTTTGCTCTGTCAGCATATCGTAACGTAGAAAGTGTTTCATCATAATTAATATCAGCAGGCGATAATGCAGCTATCATTATTGTTTTACTGAAATATAAAAATAATAGTTTAATACAAAACTCGACCATTATTGCTATCAAAATATCATCACTTATGGTCCTGCATATAACTAATTTAACCTATAATACTTATATTTTGACATTACAAATGTTAATAGTTATAAAAAGATCACAGTGGTATGAGTGCCAATGGGACAAGTCTCAACAGCCAAGTCACAATTAGTAAAAAGTAAACCATTATAGGTCAAAGAACAGCCTTCAAAACACGCATTCTGAAACTTCTTGTTAGGACTTATACTAGAAATATATGAGCACCAACTGATAATAGTTATCAAAGGTACCAGGATTATAATTAAGTACGCCAGACACGCGTTTCGTCTACATAAGACTCATCAGTGACGCTCATATAAATTGATAAATTATTCTTAGAAAACATTGTCATTTTATTGTTGAACATGTTTTTTACATTTAATTAGTTTTTTAAGTTAATAAAAGTGAAAATTATCTCCCTTTTACTAAGAAATTATTGTTGAGGATTATCTTCCCTTACCTGTTACCACCTAAGGCATTCTGTAAAAGTTTGGTTAATACTGAATCTCTATAAGGAACTACTATTTTCTTCTTTGTCCCCATTGATAAGTCTGCTAAAGCCTGAAATAAATTGTTCCAAAAAATTTATAACTGACTAATAGTTTACAGAACGTTTTAACATGTAACACACAAAAAAAGACGAAAAGACATCAGAGGGACATTCAAACTTATAAGTCGAAAATAAACTGACAACAACATGGCTAAAAAATATGGGCATCACATTAGCATGACTAGAATTCTTATTGTAATACAATGATTTTTTTTCAAGTTTCTAGTCATTCTATTATATGATGTTTAGTCTTCCTTTTTTTTGTAACTGTACTATAATTCAACCACTAAATTGAAAAGTTTACATGGTATGCTCTAACCCTAACCTATACTTTATATTGCATATATAAGAAGTATGTTTTGGCATTATTTGGATTATTTGGATTATTTGGATTATTTGGATTATTTGGATTATTTGGATTATTTGGATTATTTGGATTATTTGGGTTGTTTGGGTGCTGTCTCATTTATTATAATGTAATAATTTTTTCGAATGATATTGAAAACTATTACATACAGAAATAACATTTCCCAGCGCTGACAGTGATTTGTTGATATTAGCCCCCTCCTTCAGTCTGTCCCCCACGGCACCAGTACTATCAGCTCTCTCAGATCCTGCTAAATCAACAAGGTTCATCACACTACTTTTCTTTGTTTCTGATCCTGAATCTGAATCTTTGATGATCTGGTCAAAGGTTATCGTTACTACAGTATGGGCTCTACTGCTGGTGGCATTCATATTGGTAGATGCCACAGTTCTACTGGCAGTACCTAGAATACAATTAGTTTATATCATGTTACTGCAATGATGTCATAACTGCTAATGCAACTTATAAATGTTAATATAACATTCTTAGTGGCAGTTTTGTAAATGAATATTCTATAATTTTACAGTGTTGGTTGGCACTACAGCTTGTGGCATTCATATTTATCTATACCATATTCTAACTGGCAGTAAGTGTAAACACAGTGGCAGCTATTTAGTAGTCCTTATTCATATTTGCAAGTCACTGGTAACTGTCAGACTGGCATTAACAGTTAATAAATATATCTAATAACTAGATTGTAATTTTCATATTTATTGATTCCAAAGTCCTATAACAGGACTATAAAGTTAGTTTTAATTGTAACATATTTATTGATTCCAAAGTCCTATAACAGGACTATAAAGTTAGTTTTAATTGTAACATATTTCAACATTTTAATGCATTTCTTTATTACTGTTGAGTTATATTAGTTTTTCACCATTTTCAAATGTGTGGTTTAAGAGTATGGACTATACACTTAAGGTTTTGCTCATATTGAAGGCTGAACAGTGACCTATAATTGTACAAATCCATGTCAATTTGATACTGTTTTATATATGACTTATTGGCCAACATACCACAACTCCTTATTTTGCATTCATAATAAATTAAGAATGCTAAAAATCAAAATAACCATAACAGCTTCAACTTGACTCAACCTGCAATTTTTTTCACCAATTACCTTGTTCCATTCTTTTTTCTATTTCCTTATAACTCCCCACAGGGACCTTTTTTAAATTTTCTACATAAAAGTATCCCATTTTAGGATTTTGTCTGACTTGGAGGCCACCTTTGGGGTTATCTTTAGACAGGAGATCTCTAACTTGTTCATTATATATTTCCAACATGGAAAATGTTATTTCAAATCTCTGAAAAAGAAAAATAGGTTTCAGATTAGTAATGTAAGTTAACATACCCTTTTCTGTATATCATAACAAAATCTCATTTATAGACAATTTATTTTTACATTCATTAGTCTTATTCCCTACTTTTCTTGACATTGAGGTAGTTTAGAGATAGAAAATTGACTCCTGTCTGCTGAAGACCTTCTGCTCATCAATGAATTAGGGTCTTGTTCTAAAAATAATTATGTGCATGTTTATTGCTATTGTTGTGTACTGCATCATTGACATATGCCCACATCTCCTTTGGCTTCTAAGGTGTCATTGACATATGCCCACATCTCCTTTGGCTTCTATGGTGTCATTGACATATGCCCACATCTCCTTTGGCTTCTATGGTGTCATTGACATATGCCCACATCTCCTTTGGCTTCTATGGTGTCATTGACATATGCCCACATCTCCTTTGGCTTCTATGGTGTCATTGACATATGCCCACATCTCCTTTGGCTTCTATGGTGTCATTGACATATGCCCACATCTCCTTTGGCTTCTATGGTGTCATTGACATATGCCCACATCTCCTTTGGCTTCTATGGTGTCATTGACATATGCCCACATCTCCTTTGGCTTCTATGGTGTCATTGACATATGCCCACATCTCCTTTGGCTTCTATGGTGTCATTGACATATGCCCACATCTCCTTTGGCTTCTATGGTGTAGATAATATTGAATAACTACTTTCAGAAAGACAATTTTACTCTAGTAACAAATTCTAGTTATCAAGGACAATAAGTGGACTGTTCACAGTGGCGGATCCAGAACTTTTCCTAAGGGGGGGCCCGCCGACTGACCTAAGGGGGGGGGGGCGCTCCAGTCATGCGTCAATGATTCCCTATGTAATCAACCAAATTTTTCCCACAAAAGGGGGGGCCCGGCCCCCCAGGATCCGCCTATGGTTCATTTTTATTTTTTACAATTTCTTGTTTATTAAAGGTCTACTCATTGTAATACACCTTCCGGCAACAGTCACGGTGAGGATTAACAATAAAAGCACGGTTCATATGATAGGTTGTTATTTCCTACTAATGAGTATTTCATTTTTTCCCTATTGTCTTTTGTGCATCTTTGTCAATTCCTATCTTCTCCAACGGAATGTTTATTTTGACAACTATTGTCTGGTGACATACGTACATCTATTATTAATTTCCTTTTTAAAACATATTTAAAGGAATATTGATTTTGGTGAGATTTTTATTTCTCCAGACTATAAATTATACAAACCCTATTAGTATCACTATTGTTTTCTACTGTTTGGAATAATTCATCACAAGTTATTGGCACTATCCCCCTGAAATATAAAACATTAATGTAGACAGACAGAAAATTTCATTTTTAGTGTCACATACAAATATAAAATGATATCATACATCATTATACAAGTAAATTCCTAGAACACAGATGCCCCTTGAACTATCATTTTCTATGTTCATATGACCGTGAAATTGGGGGAAAACTCTAATTTGGGATTAAAATTAGAAAGATTATATCATGTACTAAGTTTCAAGTTGATTGGTCTTCAACTTCATCAAAAACTACCTGAACTCAAAACTTTAACCTGAAGAGGGACAGATGGACAAATGAACGGATGGACAAATCATCAAACTGATGCACAGACCAGAAAACGAAATGCTCCTCTACTATCTTAGGTGGGGCATAAAAATTTAAAAAAAAATCTAAATTGAAGATGAAATATCAGTACATAACCACAACTGACTGATAAGATTCTTTCAATTAAAGATTTATTTTAAACATTCGTTAAGACTGAATACATAATGAAGAGTAATTGTTTAAGTTACAGCATCATGATAATTGTAGCAATCAATTAGGATATCAAACAGAATATTAATTGGACTTTATATGATAAGATTTACTATTTAAGGATGTTTCTATTTTCGTAAGCCTATGTTTTAATCTTATCAAACATCTTAGTGTACAAGGGTTGGATAACTCACTTGTCCTGTAAATAGAACAATAACAATAACAAGAAGGTGCCAATAAAACATATTCAGAAATCTTAGTAATTTTGCTACAGCTCATCAAAGTAAATGTTGGCATAAATTTTTGAGCATACCATTTTGTATCTGAGTTTTCATTAACCTTTCTGAAAAGGGACAAGGTTTTGTTAACACCCTGTTGAATATTTGACTTTTGTAGCTATATTTTTTTACTCTTGTAAAATATCTGTGTAAATACTAGAATTCCGATACATGTTTCAAAACTTAACTGTTTCAGGTTTCAGAGAAAACTTTTTATAGTAAACAGATTTAATTAAAATTCAATACAAGACAATTTAAATATTTAATTAAACATTAGATTTGTTTAAATTCACTTAATCAAAATTTAGATTATGTGATCTAATTCAAACAAAAAAGACTTTGGTGGGGTTTGTGTTGTTTATTCTTTAGTTTTCTATGTTGTGTCATGTGTAATATTGTTTGTCTGTTTGTCTTTTTCATTTTTAGCCATACCATTGTCAGTTTATTTTAGATTTATGAGTTTGACTGTCCCTTTGGTATCTTTTTTCCCTCTTTTACAAGAAACAAAACATAGCAGCTGGAAATTGTTCATCATGCTGTTTATTTACTTGCTATGACAATTTAATTAAAATTTCCAAATAACATCTTAGTTTATAACATGTTGTTGTCATTTTTTCAAAAATATGTCTAAATACTAACACAATAAAGTGTACTAGAAAAATCAAAATAATGTTTGTTTTCAATTTATAAGTTCTAATATCTCTTTGCTTAAAATTCTTCTTTTCATTATTACTCATTAAATTAATATGTATAGATAAGTCCATTTCATCCTCTCTGTTTTTTAAACATGTTAATTAAGAGACAACACATATGTATGTGGTGTAGGATTAAATAAGGCTTAACAAATCATTTCCATGTGAAGCAGGATCTTCTTACCCTTCCAGAGCACCTTAGACCCCCCCCCCCCCCCACACACACACACACACATCAAAAACGGATGGACAAGATCTGTCATATTCTAAGATGTCGTGTTTTGTTCACTGGGTTGTCTTTTCTTCTAATTTTTTTTTCTTTTCTTTGGTGTATTCCATAGCTTTCTATTTCAGATACAGATTTTGAGACATTTCAAACAATCCATTATGTAACCTTGTGGTATTGAACATTATACTTAATGACATCAGAATTTGATGGCAGTATTTTTTTATATTCTCTAATCGAAGACATGATGTAATATTTATCTAAGATAGTTTACTCAGATCTTACTAGATGACACTGGTATAGATGATAAATGTTTTAATCAACATGATATTAACATCAATGTAATTATTGATAAATGTACACAAGTATTACATGACGTCAGCATTTTAATCCACCAGTTTCCTAATGTAAGATCCTAAGTTACCATTGACTAGAGTAAATATGTTGTAACATTGTCACTCAACAGACAATTATAGTCCTGAGTTAGTTTTACATTAATTATTCAGTCAATATTTAACATGAACAATAGCTAATATATATATAGCTTGAATTACAAAGAGTTTGCAGTAGAAGTATTGAAATAGTTTTTATAATCTATAGTATATCTCTTAGGTTAACTTTTACTTGATATTTCCAATTTATATAAATCTCTAGAAAATGGTAATAGTTTTGTGTAGTCTTATGTAGACGAGTCTTATGTAGACGAAACGCGCGTCTGGCGTATAAAATTATAATCCTGGTACTTTTGATAACTATTTACACCACTGGGTCAATGCCACTGCTGGTGGACGTTTCGTCCCCGAGGGTATCACCAGCCCAGTAGTCAGCACTTCGGTGTTGACATGAATATCAATTATATGGTCATTTTTATAAATTTTCTGTTTACAAAACTTTGAATTATTCGAAAAACTAAGGATTTTCTTACCCCAGGAGTAGATTACCTTAGCCGTATTTGGCACAACTTTTTGGAATTTTGGGTCCTCAATGCTCTTCAACTTTGTATTTGTTTGGCTTTTTAACTATTTTGATCTGAGCGTCACTGATGAGTCTTATGTAGACGAAACGCGCGTCTGGCGTATAAAATTATAATCCTGGTACTTTTGATAACTATTTACACCACTGGGTCAATGCCACTGCTGGTGGACGTTTCGTCCCCGAGGGTATCACCAGCCCAGTAGTCAGCACTTCGGTGTTGACATGAATATCAATTATATGGGCATTTTTATAAATTTTCTGTTTACAAAACTTTGAATTATTCGAAAAACTAAGGATTTTCTTACCCCAGGAGTAGATTACCTTAGCCGTATTTGGCACAACTTTTTGGAATTTTGGGTCCTCAATGCTCTTCAACTTTGTATTTGTTTGGCTTTTTAACTATTTTGATCTGAGCGTCACTAATGAGTCTTATGTAGACGAAACGCGCGTCTGGCGTATAAAATTATAATCCTGGTACTTTTGATAACTATTTGTGAATTTGCTGTTGTTAACTTGATAGAGTTACTGACTTTGACTGTTATATTTCCTCAGTTGTAATGATCATAGAATGATACTTATTACCCTACTTATATTTATCATGATTAAAACCAAGGGTACCACATGTGGTGCACGATCTGTTTACCAATTTCCTTAAGACCTTAGGGATTCAGTTGGGTTTGTGTTGCTTATAGTCGTTAATTTTCTATTTATAGTGTCTTATTGACTGATGTTAGTCTTTTTGTTGTTATTTTTTGACAAGTTTTGTATCTATATATAAATTTGTTTGTCAATATGTCAAAATCATAACTAATGAATTGATATAGCATGAAAATTTAAAGACACATTGTACCATTAAATACTTTAGATTAATTTTCTTATGAGTATTACTTATGATTACATTGTATATTGTAATATCAAAGAACTTTTAATAAACTTGTTATCGACAAAAATAATAGCTAATTTTTGTGAAAATCATGTTTTTTATATAAATTTATTCATCTTATTAATAATATAAACTAGGAGCAGTGCAATATCAATGATGTGCAAGATGATAGATAAGACATAAATTTTCAAATAACTTAAAAACATGAACAAATAATAAAAAAATAATTACATATTTTAATTGTCTATGGGGATACAATTGACATATTACATAAATATGTTTTTACCGGTATAATCACTACTTCAATATTTTTGACAAACAAAGGTACGATCTTCATGACCTTGGGTATTAAAAATTAATTGTCTTAATTGCAATATAAAAATTCATAAGTAGTTTATATTCATAATGTACATAATTGTTTTAAATAACTATAGTTAGAAAGCACATATTAAATTATTTATAGAATTCAAAATGTTAACAAATTGTTAAAGAATAAAATTTCAATGAATAATTTAGAAGGCTCCATTATGTTGATCATCAAATTAAAAATAAATGGAACAGAATTCCCTTAATAGTCTATGCTATTGAATTTTCTATAGTTATAACAAAATATTGTTTAAACTAAATTGAAACATTTGGAAAGGTAAATTTCTTTAGAAAACTGTTTACAAAATAAATCACACTTTTGAATGAAAATTTTAAGACAAATAATCTTCCGGAGCACTTGAGATCATCTCCAATTTTTGGTGGGGTTCGTGTTGTTTAGTCTTTAATTTTCTATGTTGTGTCATGTGTACTATTGTTTGTCTGTTTGTCTTTTTATTTTAATCCATGGCGTTGTCAGTTTATTTATGAGTTTGACTGTCCCTCTTGTATCGTGTCCTATTTTTTAACACTACATGTCCAACTTGGTTATACTAAACTTGTTATATGAAACATATGATCAATCATAGTGAATACTATTTTAATTATTTTGGTTTATTTTATTATTACTATTTCCATTAGTTATCAATATTAATATAATTTAAAGTAATCAGAAATTGCATGATTACTGATAAGTTCAGATTATATTTTAAAATGTAATTGATAACAGCTAATTACCACTATCTCTGATGATGATGATGCCTGGTCATGAATAATAGTTATCAAAGGTACCAAGATTATTATTTAGTACCCCAGACGCGCATTTCGTCTACATAAGACTCATCAGTGAAGCTCATATCAAAATATTTATAAAGCCAAACAAGTACAAAGTTGAAGAGCATTGAGGATCCAAAATTCCAAAAAACTTGTGCTAAATACTACTAAGGTAATCTATGCCTGGAATAAAAAAAAACTTAGTTTTTCAAAAGTTTCAAAGTTTGGTAAACAGGAAATTTATAAAAATGACCAAATTATTGATATTCATGTCAACACCGAAGTGTTGACTACTGGGCTGGTGATACCCTCGGGGACGAAACGTCCACCAGCAGTGGCATCGACCCAGTGGTGTAAATAGTTATCAAAGGTACCAGGATTATAAATTAGTATGCCAGACGCCTGTTTTTCAAAAATTTCAAAGTTATCATTGTATATGCATGGAAAGCCATGTTCTATCAAAATTAGAAGGGATTAAAACACTGATTTCCCATTGGACAAGAAGTGGTGAGTATGTTCTAATATAGAAATGTAAGGTCTTTAAGCTTTTATGTTGAAATTCAATGTCAAATTTACCTGTTAGGTCCATACCCCACCATCAAGTAAGACTTCCCTGATCCAGTCTGTCCATAGGCAAACAATGTTAAAATTCAATGTCAAATTTACCTGTTAGGTCCATACCCCACCATCGAGTAAGACTTCCCTGACCCAGTCTGTCTATAGGCAAACAATGTTAAAATTCAATGTAAAATTTACCTGTTAGGTCCATATCCCACCATTGAGTAAGACTTCCCTGACCCAGTCTGTCCATAGGCAAACAATGTTAAAATTCAATGTCAAATTTACCTGTTAGGTCCATACCCCACCATCGAGTAAGACTTCCCTGACCCAGTCTGTCTATAGGCAAACAATGTTAAAATTCAATGTAAAATTTACCTGTTAGGTCCATATCCCACCATTGAGTAAGACTTCCCTGACCCAGTCTGTCCATAGGCAAACAATGTTAAAATTCAATGTCAAATTTACCTGTTAGGTCCATATCCCACCATGGAGTAAGACTTCCCTGAACCAGTCTGTCCATAGGCAAACAATGTTAAAATTCAATGTCAAATTTACCTGTTAGGTCCATACCCCACCATGGAGTAAGACTTCCCTGATCCAGTCTGTCCATAGACAAACAATGTTAAAATTCAATGTCAAATTTACCTGTCAGGTCCATATCCCACCATCGAGTAAGACTTCCCTGACCTAGTCTGTCCATAGGCAAACAATGTTAAAATTCAATGTCAAATTTACCTGTTAGGTCCATAACCCACCATCGAGTAAGACTTCCCTGACCCTGTCTGTCCATAGGCAAACAATGTTAAAATTCAATGTCAAATTTACCTGTTAGGTCCATACCCCACCATGGAGTAAGACTTCCCTGACCCTGTCTGTCCATAGACAAACAATGTTAAAATTCAATGTCAAATTTACCTGTCAGGTCCATATCCCACCATCGAGTAAGACTTCCCTGACCCAGTCTGTCCATAGGCAAACAATGTTAAAATTCAATGTCAAATTTACCTGTTAGGTCCATAACCCACCATCGAGTAAGACTTCCCTGACCCTGTCTGTCCATAGGCAAACAACGTTAAAATTCAATGTCAAATTTACCTGTTAGGCCCATACCCCACCATTGAATAAGACTTCCCTGACCCTGTCTGTCCATAGGCAAACAATGTTAAAATTCAATGTCAAATTTACCTATTAGGTCCATATCCCACCATCAAGTAAGACTTCCCTGACCCTGTCTGTCCATAGGCAAGCAATGTTAAAATTCAATGTCAAATTTACCTGTTAGGTCCATAACCCACCATCGAGTAAGACTTCCCTGACCCTGTCTGTCCATAGGCAAACAATGTTAAAATTCAATGTCAAATTTACCTGACCCTGTCTGTCCATAGGCAAACAATGTTAAAATTCAATGTCAAATTTACCTGTTAGGTCCATATCCCACCATCGAGTAAGACTTCCCTGACCCAGTCTGTCCTTAGGCAAACAATGTTAAAATTCAATGTCAAATTTACCTGTTAGGTCCATACCCCACCATCGAGTAAGACTTCCCTGACCCAGTCTGTCCATAGGCAAACAATGTTAAAATTCAATGTCAAATTTACCTGTTAGGTCCATATCCCACCATCGAATAAGACTTCCCTGACCCAGTCTGTCCATAGGCAAACAATGTTAAAATTCAATGCAAATTTACCTGTTAGGTCCATATCCCACCATTGAGTAAGACTTCCCTGACCCAGTCTGTCCATAGGCAAACAATGTTAAAATTCAATGCAAATTTACCTGTTAGGTCCATATCCCACCATTGAGTAAGACTTCCCTGACCCAGTCTGTCCATAGGCAAACAATGTTAAAATTCAATGCAAATTTACCTGTTAGGTCCATATCCCACCATTGAGTAAGACTTCCCTGACCCAGTCTGTCCATAGGCAAACAATGAACAGTTGTAACCTACAAAACAACAAATAAATCTTTATTTTATGTATCACATGAATAAACAAAAAAGAGGAGTACTTTTAGACCTCATTTCTAGTACCCATGGGAGAGCATATTGAACTAAACAAAATTGAAAACAACACCTTTATAGTTTCTTGCGTCCGAAGCGCTTTTCTGATTTACCTTCATCAGGAACACTCAGAGCCAAACATTTAAAATCCGAGGGATGTATAAGTACCGAAACCGTTGAAGAGCTGTATGTCAAAAATACCTAAAGTAAATAGCCAAATTCATCTAAAGTCAACTTGGCATGAGGGAGTTGAAACCTTAGTTCCTTAATAATTTCAAAATAGTTTTGATCATGTTAAGAAAATGTAGGTCAAAGTGACCACCTTTAGTTTGGAGTCGGTGGTTCTTCCCCATATGATTTATTACTACAAATTAAATTTGAGAATGAAATTTTATGTTTTTGATTTTTTCAGAATGTACTTATCTAAACTCTGACCAGCAATTAATTGTATAATGCAGACACTGTAGGTCTTCCTGAGATTTTTGCATGAAGGGAGAATTTGTTAAATTCTCCAGATTAAATTCATGTAATAAAGTAACCCAAAGTTACATGACAGCATATTTATAAGATTCAGAGACATACATATATACACATATGTATATATGTCTCTGTAAGATTTAAGAAACTGAACCTAATGAATTATAGCATTGGCTATCAAGTCTTGACAAACAGATATACTTAACAACACAAAATACCTATTAATTGTCTGTTTTGTTCACACACTAATGTGACAACATAATAGATTTGTATGTTAGAGGTTTAGCTAGCTATAAACCAGGTTTAATTCACCAATCTTCTACATAAGAAAATGCCTTTGCCAAGTCAGGAATATGACAGTTGCTATCCATTCGCTTGATGTGTTTGAGCTTTTGATTTTGCCATTTGATTAGGTACTTTCAGTTTGAATTTTCCTCAGAGTTTGGTATATTTTTTTATCTTACTTTTTGCAGCATCTCATTCTACAGACATATATTTATGACTCTGATCAGTTGAGAGATACTATCATTAATTGGAGACTAATATTGTCTCAATTGTTTATTTCTTACAATGGAAAGGTTATTCCTTTGTTTCATTTGCTTTATTCTTTCTCTCAAACAACTTCATGTTCATATGACAATAAATATATTAGAAACTTTCAATGGAAAATAGTGCTACTGTTGATAGCATCCAAACCTTCAAAAGCAAATTCTACTTAAGGGCATACAATACAGTTACAGGGGGAGGTAATGACGTTGATAACGTAAAATGTTATTTTCACGATGTCAAACTGTGACATATTGGGAAAAGATGCATTTTTCGACTGATTTCTATCATTCAAACTGATTTAATTTGAAAACGAGTTCATGGACCCCTATTTTTCAAAACAGCAATTTGTTTCATTTTGCAGGGAGATTATGTGACCCAAATTTTATAAAACTGTAAATAGAGGATTTTTTTTAATTTTGATTAACATGCAGAAAAAAATGACATATTTTCCTAAATTCATGAACATTTGATGAATATGAGTTACTTCTGAATAAAAAATGCATTTTTTTTTATGATACTTATAAAATACATAAATTACCTATTATTTAACAAAAAACATTTTGTGTTTATCTTTTATAACAAAAAAGTTATGTCTTTCTTTAAATGAAATTACGGCCACAAATCTGAATTTTGAGCAAATATACAAAATTTCGACCTTATTTTACTCAAAAAGTAGCACATGAAGGTATATTTTTTATTACATATTTGATTTAATCAGGTAAAAAATAGCCTATATGCAAATTTTCACGAAACTTGTAAATACAGGATCAAAACTGTATCGTATGCCCTTAAAACAGACTACTGGTAACCTTACATTATTTTTTGTCTTTATCTTTGGAAGTACTCAGCTTTGAAAACCCTTTGATTGGAAATTTCATAATAGGTATCAGTCTGTACTATGTATTAGTAACAGGAGTGTTTAGATGTAATACCACAAAATCATGGTACGTCACATCCGGTTGTATACAAAAATAGGTAAGAAAAAAATATTCCCTTCGAATTTGACAGTTGTAGGTAATTAATTCTTCATTTTAATGCAGTAAAAGATTTCTGTGTCATAAACATATGTCTTGGGTATTTCAAAGCACCCTTATTTTTTTATTTGGGATTTCTATAGAATATTTTGTAATCTTGAGGTAACATGGTGACTGAACCTTGTACACAGATAAAATAAGGGGAGAAATTTGATTGCTTAACTTCCAGTGATGGTTATTTTCTTATATGCAATGAAATGTTATGTGAATTTTTTTCTATAGTACTGGACAGGATAAAACTTTACTCATGCCAAGTATTTCTTTATTTGAAACAAAGATAAATTCTACACTGCAAATTTAACAAAGACTAATAGGGGGAAATCAATGGTTGTATCACACCTCTATTGCATTGAGTTTAGTTAAAGGTAAATTCAGCCTGTCAGATACATAAAATGTTGTTTTAAAACACTGCTGAACAAAAAAAACAAGTCCTGACAAGGTTCTGAATCTGGGACAGATATGGTTAAACAACACACATATAATATCATCCCATCTGTACCATGTAAGGACATATTATCTTAAATTATCTATATCAGCATGTTATTAGACAAATATATATTATCAACAATGTTTTTGTTTGACTTAATTTACAAAAGTGTAAAATTAACATAAACTCAGTTAACTCAGACATTGATCATCATATCATGGCTAATGTATCTGCAGAAGATGCACAGACTTTTTCTGTTTGTGAATTTTGTAAAGAATCTTCTGAAATTAAATGGAAGTGTATCAACTGTAATTTGTTTCTCTGTAAACTTTGTAATTCTAGAATTCATACAAATATTGCACTATTAAAAGACCATATAGCTATTAATCTGGAAGACTGTGGCAGTGATTATGATTTCGAAACCAGTCGTAAATTGGACTTATTCAAACAATGTTGTACAATACACAGTGAAGAGAAATGTGTATTATATTGTAATGACTGTGATAGGTCTGTGTGTTCTGATTGTATGATTCAAGATCATAAAAATCATGATTATCATGATTTTTGTAAAATGAATCATGTTTATGATAACAAACTGAAAATGATTAAGGATATGAAACAAGAAATTAAATCCGGCATTCTGTTTTTCCAAAGTAAGGAGGAAAACCTGGAACAGGCTTTAGCTGATGGAAACAAACAATATACAGAAAACAGAGAGAAAATAATAGAAATCAAAGAGAAAACTATAGAATTTAAAGATGATGTTGTAAAGTATGCCGATGGCCTTTTATCAGATCTAGACAAGCAGTGGATACCCACAGAGGACACTATTAAGAAGGAATTGGACTCTGTGAAACAAAGAAAAGATGGATTGGAGGAGAGGAATAGTCAGTTGGAACAATCACTGAAATCCCATTATGCTATTGATATTTTTGTAACCAGTAATTGTCTAGATAAATCAATGCCAGATAAAACTTTTGCACCTATAGAATTATATCAAAGAAAATTCATACCAGGAAAATGTACATATCAACCAATCAGTGTTCTCTTTGGATCTGTTTTCAAAGTTCCAGATTTTCAATTGGTGCAAAGCTACCATACAAATTTGGATGTCTGCAGTAACTTTATAAAGTGTGAGGACAATACTGCCTTCATAGGAAGTTTTGGAAGGAAATTTTTACAGAAAGTTCCAGTAGAGAAGGACAGAATGAAGCAAGAACATGGTGAAAAAGAAGTAAAACTACCATTGTTTGACATGACATTGATGGACAATGGAGATATACTGATATCATCCATGGAACAGGATTTAAAACTGTATACCAAAGATGGTCAAATGAAGACTTATAAGTGTTTCTCTACTTTATATACACTAGGCGTTCATGTAAATAAACAAAATGAAATATTTGTAGGATTAGGTGAATCAGGAGATATGACAAATCCTACAGAAGATAGTGTCAGAAAAGTTGTTCAGATAAACAAGAAAGGAATTCAGCTACACACTTATGATTATGGTACAGACAATAAGAGGCTGTTCACATGGCCAACCAGAATCTGTACTAACAATCAATACATATATGTAGTAGATTATATAGGTGTTTTAGATTATCTAAGTTATATTTGGCATCGATCAGGGAGAGTGGTGGTAATAGATAAAGGGGGACAACTCCAAGGGATTTATAATAGTAGTTTTAAAAAGTTTCATCCCAGTGATATAGCAGTCACCTCTACAGATATGGTGATAGTTACTGACTCGATCAATCATGCTCTACATGTATTAAGTCCTACAGGAGAGTTAATTGTTTGTAAGGTAGTCAAAGATATAGGTATAAACCAGCCTTACAGTATAAGTATGGGTAAGGATGACGAAATATGGATTGCAACTTGGAACTCAAAGATTCATGCTTTAAAACTGAGATATTGATCATGTTGATAGTTCTGTAAATTTTAATTTAAAAAATTTGGCAAAACTTTGTTTTCTTGTTTTACTCATACTTTGAAAACAAGGACATGTACCATACTAAGAAGTTGAAAGTTAAAAAAACAGGATTCATGCTTTAAAGCTGACATACTAAATGTTATCAGTAAAAATCTTTAATGTAATACTTTTTGTTTTATTTATGTTTTGTAAATACCAACAAAACAAATCTTGAACCAATCCCCCCTAAAATTAACCAGCTTTTATCATTTAGCCTATTTCATTACTTTTCTTATTCTTAAACTGAGAGATAATCAGATGAGTTGTTTTTCTTTTTTCAATTTGACGCTTTTGTTGTTCTTATATACTGTGGATTCATTTATTTTCGTGGGTATCAATTTTCGTGGATTGCTGAAAACTTGCATAATCATGGATATTTGATTTCATGGTTTTGTAGATCTGTGTAAAGAAAGCCTATTGAAAATAGGATATTCGTTGAACATTGGAATTCATGGTCCACCTTTACCCACAAAACCCACGAAAATTGGTATCCAACGAATAATAATGAATCAACAGTACATCATACCAAAAGAAGAATGATAGATATCACAATAACAAAAGGAATCAACTGAAAATGTGTCCATGGGACTACAATGATTTCCCTGCTTGAATATAATGTTATAAAGGCATGTTGCTACAGGTTATTCTTCATGTAATTATTCATTCTAAATGAAGTATGTATGTGATACATCCTCTGAAGCATTTTTACTCTAAGTTAGATTTGTTAGGGCATAGAAAACATTTTAAACTGAACTCCAACAAACAAAGGAAAATGAAATGTTCATATTTAATGTCAACAAAGGCATTACAGCGGTATACTTCTGTTCAATAGTCACAAATCAACTAACAGAAAACAAATACAGGACACAAACCAAAACTGGGGTAAACACATTAATTATAAGAGGAGAACAACAGAACAGAAACATTGAACTGTAAAAAAAACAAACGAACACATTAACTATAAGAGGAAAACAACAGAACAGAACATTGAACTGTAACAAAAACAAACGCATAGAAAGGGACTAGTTGATGACATAACACTTTTAATGACAGTTGATGTGGGCACATTGAGATGTCTAAGGATTCTGAGTAACATTAATTGTATGCTGAAGAACCACTTCTTAGGAGGAGCGGCAGAGTGTAATCTCCATTTCACGAAAAAACAAACTTTCCCATATCTTGAAACATTGATCACTTATTTCCATAAAAACAAAATTCACACAGACAAAGTGATCTAATCCTAATGTCCTGAAAGAGGTACTCCTACCTCCCACTTCTAGTGTTTAAAGAACAAAAAGATAATTTCGACAAAAGTACATCAGGTGATATTTTGTTGTTAGGTTGCAGAATTTGACATTGAATCATTCTTTTAACATATAAATAAATGATGATAACCAATATTATCAAATCAGATTATCACAACCTATATACCTTTAATCATTATATATGTATGAGGTCAAGGCAGTATGATCTCATGATCATAATATATATTTATTCCATAATGTCTTTACATGAAATCTTTAACATGTCAAGTTTGATCCTATTAAACATGTTAAAAGAAGGTTAATGAATACCCCTTTAAGATAATTGAATGCTATGATAATTTGCATTAACCATAAAATTATAGTTACTGACTCGACCAACCATGCTCTACATGTATTAAGTCCTACAGGGGAGTTAATTGTTTGTAAGGTAGTCACAGATATAGGTATAACCAAGCCTTTCAGAATTAGTATTAGTAAGGATGATAAAATATGGATTGAAACTTGGAACTTGGAACTCAAATTATCATGCTTTAAAACTGAGATATTGACAGTTCTGTATATTGTAAGAACAAAAACTTACTGTTATCTGTTTTACTCATACTTTGAGAAAAAAAGCAAGCAAATATGTAGTATCCAAAAATAAACATTTTCTAATGATTTTGTGAAATATTTAGTTGGACTTTAACATCATTATTCATGCTTTGAAGCTTACATAATATAAGTTTGATATATTTATTTATTTGGAAATTAGTATTCATTATCACTGAACTAGTATATATATTTGTTTAGGGGCGGGAATTTCTCGCTACATTGAAGACCTGCTGGTGACCTTCTGCTGTTGTTTTTTTATTTGGTCGGGTTGTTGTCTCTTTGACACATTCCCCATTTCCATTCTCATATATATACTTAACATTTTTAAAAATTATTAAATTATTAAATAGTTATCAAAAGTACTGTGAAAGTACTTTTATTCGTGGGGTACCAATTTTCGTGGTTTTTTGTGGATGACTGTATCCACGAATTTAAGTGTCCAACGAAATAAAACAACCATTGAGCAAATCAAGAAATGGGGAGATCCCCATCGGTAGGTTTGATTACTGATATGATCTAGAGAATATATTGAATAACGCCAAATCTAAGAATTCTTTAATAGCAGTCGTAGAACAACAACAGCATGCATGATTATACCCATTTAATCTTTAATACCTAAACTGTACAACTTTTGATCTTTTACTTCTCTCAAAAATATTTCAAATAAGTCAAATTTCCAGTATTGATATGCTAGTATGATAAAGTGCTCATTTAATATCATTGTAGTTCTCGTACATATGGGAAATTATAATTTCATACTTGGTTTGATTTGGTAAGAATTATTTGTCAATTCAAGAAAAGTTTATAGCATTAATTTTGTTTATGTTACTGTTTTCTTTAGGTGACATGTTTATGGCCTAATTAACACCTTCAATGGTCTTTAATCTGTTGATCACTTTATCATGGGTTAATTAGTGTTATCACTTCAATTTACAGGATCAATGTTTACTTTGCAATTTCCTTAATCCAGACTATTTGTAACCTGGATTTAATTTCATTTATTTTTTATTTTTAAAAAACTAAAATCCACGAATTTAAAAACCCATGAACATGTAAATTTTCCTCAAACCATAAAAATTGATACCCACGAATTAAAGTACTTTCACAGTACCAGGATTATAATTTAGTACGCCAGATGCGCATTTCGTCTTCATTAGACTCATCAGTTCCTGAGTTAGGACACAACATGTAATTTCAAACACAACGTCAACATGTCAACAGCAGACTTTCAATTACAAACACATATCAACAGCAGATAACTGGGCAAACTAGTCAACATTTGGAGTGGAACAGGTAGATACTATATGACTTAATCATTCATGTATAAATAGGATCATAAGGGCCAAGAATCTAGAACAGTTTGTTCTTCTGTTATGCTGTTACACCCAGTCCATGGTGTGAGGAGGGTTGAGTGCTCACACATGACTTTAACACTGCCACTTTCAGTATTGTGCCAGTCTCATGTCAGGAGCCTGTAATTCAGTAGCTTTTGTTGGTTCATGTCTGCATTGTAATTGTTTAATTGTATTAAGTCCATTAGTTTTCTTATTAGATTTGTATTTCATATTTGATGGCTGACTTTTAATGCTGGATTTACAAGGTATGAGACTATGGGTTTTCTCATTATTAATGGCCATATGATGACCTTCATCAATTCACTTCATTTGAACTCGGGTTTATTATAAAGTTGTTTCATTGGAAATCATAACATCACCTTATGTTTACCTAAATATTATCTTTGGACTTTATCATCATTTCACTTTGTACAACTTTATATAAGTATGAATAGGCCATAACAATGTAAATCCTAAGTTATTCAATTTGGACAGGGATTTAATAAAATGATTTTATTTTTGATTTTGTGTTTGAACGCCTCTTTTAAGCTTACTGTAGCCATATTGGCATAACTTTTTGGAATTTTGGGTACTCAATGCTCTTCAACTTTGTACTTGTTTGGCTTTTTAACTGTTTTGATCTGAGCGTCACTGATGAGTCTTATATAGACGAAACATGTGTCTGGCGTATTAAATTATAATCCTGGTACCTTTGATAACTATTAAGCACCACTTCAACATAATTAATGTAGTCATTCATCTGATGCTTTAATGATATCATATTCAGAAGATTGAGAGTTTTGACTTTTTTTTTTTAAAGTTTCCTGAATTTCTATGATTACAATTGAAACAAATCTAAAATGGACACATAAAAAAACAGAAACTATTAACCTAGCATGGCCTTAAATTATCTATATCAGACTTTTACTAATCAAATTTATAATTTTGACAATTTATGTTTCAAATTCACTATACCACTCATGGATAGATGATGGCCAACTTTTCTGATTCTTTACACAAAGCACAGACTGTTTCCATTTGTCAATTTTGTGAGGAATCTTCTATTGAATGGAAATGTATTAACTGTAATTTATTTCTGTGTCAACTTTGTAATTCACGGATTCATTCAAAAATAACATTGTCAAATAAACATCATGTTATTAATCTGTCAGACTGTGGCAGTGAAGATGCTGTAGAAGCCAGTCGTAAAGTGGACTTAGATAAACTGACCTGTACACTACATAGTGAACAGAAATGTGTATTGTATTGTAAAAACTGTGAAAGGTCAGTGTGTTCTGATTGTTTGGTCAAAGATCATAAAAATCATGATTTTTGTAAACTGGATAAAGTTTATGATGAGAAACTGAAAATAATAAAAGATACACGTCACAAAATTGAATCAGACATTCCTCATTTCAGGGAGAAGGAAGAAGATTTGCAAAAGATGCTGACTGAAGGAAATAAACAATATTCAGAAAATAGACAGAAAATTATAAAAATTAAAGATAACATTGTAAAATATGCTGATGGTCTTTTATCAGATCTAGATAAACAGTGGAAACCCACAGAGGACCAAATCAATACAGAGTTAACCTCTGTGCGACAAAGAAAAGATGGACTAGAGCAGAGGAAAAGTCAGCTGGACCAAACTCTAAGTTCTTCATCTGCTTCTGGTATTTTTATTACCAGTAATTCTCTAGACAAATCAATGCTAGATAAAACAGTTAAAAATATAGAAATAAAGAGAAGGAAATTCATACCAGGAAGACTATCAAACAAACCTACCAGTGATCTTTTTGGAAAGCTTTATGACATTCCAATTTTACAACTTGTTCAAAACTATAAACTTGAAACTCCTTTCCCAGGTTCTGATTTTAAATTAATAAAGTGTGATGAAAATGATGCTTTCATGGGAAATATCAGTGTCTTACTAAACATAACATTAGAGAAAGACAAATTCACAATCAAAAGAAGAGTAGAATTGCCCGTATATGACATGACATTGATGGACAATGGAGATTTATTGATATCTTCAATGAAACAGGATTTAAAACTTTATACCCAAGATGGTCAACTGAAGACTTATAAGTCATTTGCTCCATTAGATACATTAGGTATTCATGTCAGTAAACAAAATGAAATATTTGTAGGATTAAGTGATGATTCAGGATATAGGATTACAAATGACAATGAAGGAAAAGTTGTACAGATAAACCAGAAGGGAGTCATACTACATACCTATGAGTATGATACAGACAATCAGAGGCTGTTCACATGGCCAGCCAAAATCTGTTCTAACAATAAATACATATATGTAGTAGACTACTTAAATTACGTAAATTATGTTTTTGATGGTCAAGCCAGAGTGGTAGGGATAAATAAAGGGGGACAGCTCAAATGGATTTATAATGGTAGTTTTGATAAGTTTTATCCCAGTGATATAGCAGTAACCTCTACAGATATGGTGATAGTTACTGACTCAATCAATCATGCTCTACATGTATTAAGTCCTACAGGGGAGTTAATTATATGTAAGGTAGTTACAGATATAGGTATTATCCGCCCTTACAGTCTTAGTATTGATAAAAACAATAAACTGTGGATTAGGACTTTGAACTCTGATATGATTCATGCTTTAAAGCTAACATAAAGTTAGCCATACATATACATTTTGTACTTAAAATCTTATCAATAAAAAAGTATAATAAATAATTTGGTCACTGTGTTTTATTTATATTTGAAAACTCAAACTAAGCAAATTTAGATACCCAAAATGAACTAAAAGTTTTATTTTCTAGTCATTTGTAAAAAATAATAATATGTAGCTTTTTTCTAACTTGATGGTTTTAAATGTACAGTAAACAACATTCTGTATCATACCAAATGATAACACTTCATAAATTTCAAGCAACGCTTTTATAGATCTACATTCTTTAGAATTGCTAAAGCCGAAACATTTGGAAGCACATACATGTATTTAAACATTTGTAGAAAAGTTTCTTTCGTAGCAATCTAAATATGATTCTATTTTAATGTTTATATGAAAATGAAAAACTATTTTACCAGGGTAAGCAAAGAAAACCATCAGCTGATGAAAGATAGAAAAACAATGAAAAGAAAAAAGAAAATAAAGAAATGGTGAATGTGTCTGTTGGACACAGATGATGCCCTAACTTGATTAATATCATAAAGGAATGTATACTACCCAAATTAGATCTTGATCTATAATATTTAAAGTATTGTGTATAAGTTTTATAACATTTTGTAAAGGAAAACTAAAGTTAGGGAACAGAAAAAAAATTAGGGATGTATGGACAGACATATGCTATGAAAGAAACTTTTGTACAAATTTATACATAGATATAGGAAGATGTGGTGTGAGTGCCAATGAGACAACTCTCCATCCAAATAACAATTAAAAAAAGAAAATCATTATAGGTCAATGTACAGCCTAACTCAGTATCACAAAATTTTGAATAATAAAACTCCAGAGTATTTAAGAGACTTATTACCTGATTCAGTAGGCACTAGGCATGATCATAATACAAGACAGAGAAATAATATTTCACAAGTCAACACACGGACCCGTTTATATTCTGAATATTTCATCCCTGCAACAACAAAACTATGGAACACTCTTAACTTAAACATAAGAAAATGTGAATCTCTATCATTATTCATAAACAAATTAGTACCCAAAATAGTAAGATCCCAGCGTATTATTATATAGGACATCGTTTTGGTCAAATTCTTCATGCTCGCTTAAGAATGGATTCAAGTTCATTGAATTCTCACTTTTTCCTTCGTAACTTAGTAGACTCTCCAAATTGTCGTTGTGGTGATGTAGAAACAAATTCTCACTTCCTGTTATCTTGCCCTTTATATACTAATTTAAGACAAGAACTATTAGATTCTGTTTCAGTTCTTCCTGTCCAAGTTAACACAACAACTTTGCTTTTTGGATCAACGGTACTCTCAGATGAGCAAAATAGTCTTTTATTTAGTTTGGTGCAGAAATATATTTTTAAAAGTAAACGTTTTAACCCTTGATGTTAATGCTTCGTCACTCATTAGGAACCAAAGCATTTCACACTGTATACAGTACAATAATTCATGTTTATTTTTATTTATTTTTTATTTTTTTCTCAATAATTTTTTTTTCTTCTTATTCTTCTTTCACCTTTTTCATCTTCATATATTTATTACAGAGCATGCCAGTTATATATTTTATGTATTGTTCAATAAGTGTATTATTTTTGTAAAGGAGACAGATTTGTAAAAGCAAATTGCTTGTTTCTGAATCCTGAATATATTTGTATTATATCGTATCATGATGAATTTATCTGAATAAATATTGTTTAAACTAATGTACAGCCTTCAACATGACGCCTTGACTCACACCGAACAACGAGCTATATAGGGCCCAAAATTACTAGTGTAAAACCATTAAAACGGGAAAACCATGTATTTTTGTCTATCTAATGAGTAAAGCCTTTTTCAACTGATTTTTATAGTTCGTTCTTATGTTGTACTGTTATACCACTGTCTCAGGTTAGGGGAGGGTTGGGATCCCACTAACATGTTTAACCCTGCCACATTATTTATGTATGTGCCTTTCCGAAGTCAGGAGCCTGTAATTCAGTGGTTGTCGTTTGTTTATGTGTTACATATTTGTTTTTCATTAATTTTTTTACTTAATTAAGGCTGTTAGTTTTCTCGTTTGAATTGTTTTACATTGTCTTATTGGGGCCTTTTATAGCTGACTATGCAGTATGGGCTTTGCTCATTGTTGAAGGCCGTACGGTGACCTATAGTTGTTAATGTTTGTGTTATTTTTGGTCTTTTGTGGATAGTTGTCTCATTGGCAATCATACCACATCTTCTATTTTATATGTAGCTTTATACAAATGTTTAACCCCATGGCAAATTTGCACCTGCCCCAAGTCGGGAGCCTCTGGCCTTTGTAAGTCTTTTATGATTTTTAATTTTAGTTTCTTGTGTATAATTCCGGAGTTTAGTATGACATCCATCCATTACCTTAGCTGTATTTGGCGAAACTTTTAGGAATTTTGGTTCTCAATGCTCTTCAACTTCATACTTTATTTGGCCTTTTTAACTTTTTTGGATTCGAGCATCGCTGATGAGTCTTTTGTAGACGAAAAACGTGTCTGGCGTATATTCTAAAGTTAGTACTGGTATTTATGATGAGTTTAATTATCACTTTACCAGTATACATATTTTTGAAGGACGCTTACGGGTGAGGGAGTTTCTCCCTACATTAAAGACCCATTGGTGGCCTTCAGCTGTTGTTTGCACTATGGTTGGGTTTTTGTGGCTTTGACACATTCCCCATTTCCTTTCTCAATTTTATATGGACATAAAGATAGAACAAGGTTAACACAAGCCCCTCTGCTAGGATAGTGTGATAAATAAGCAGGGTGACCTCATGTGCTCCTGAAGGGTCAACAGTTCCTGCTCATTCAGTGATACCCATGTTACTTCTGCTAATGCAACATTTCTGTGTATAGGTTTCAAATAACAGCGTTAGTATAGCATTTAATGAAAATGGGTGAAAATCTCTGATTTGGCATTGAAATTAGAAAATTCATATCATAAGAAACATGTGTACTAAGTTTCAAGTTGATTGGACTTCAACTTCATCAAAAACTACCTTGACCAAAAACTTTAACCTGAAGCGGGATGAGCGGAAGGACGAACGGATGGACAAATTGACCCACAGACCAGGAAACATAATGCCCATAAATGGGTCATAAAAAGATCTGTTAACAGAAGACATATAATCACAAAAAAAGTCAACAGGTCTACAGCAGAGCAATGTTTACAAACAACAGAGCACATGTAAAATGGTAAAAAGCAGTATCACAAAAATATTGAGCTCAAACACATCAAAATAATGGATGACAACTGTTATATTCCTGGCTTAGTAAAGGCATCTTAATTAGCTTATGAAACAAAAGTCACATAACAGATTGAATTTGCTACCTATATCATCTACACCATTTCTAAATAAAACCAAGAAATGGGAAAAAATTTGATTGATAATAGAATTTCCTTGTTTTGTATCCTTAAAAGTTTCAATTTTGATATTCAATACTACTGACATTTCAACAGTGAGATATAACTACCATCGTAACAACAACAATAAACAACTCAGCTGGAAAAGATATTGAAAGAGCTTTCCCTAACATACTCTCTATTGTCTAACTAAAGCTGTTCAGTTTAAAAATCAATGCTGTTTCAGACAACAAAAATATATTTTAATGAAATCAATGAGGAATGAATTCTATGATAATTTAAAGCCAATATTTAAATGTGAAAAACCTGTCGGTCTGAAATATCAGCTGAGGTCCCAGTTATAGATTTTTATGAAGGATTAAGATATTGATTGGTATTTCACACCAGTAAATGAGAATTAATTAATAATTAACAATGTTTATTAGTATTACTAAGGAAGATATAATTCTTAAGAATCAAAACACTATAAAGTGCTTCCATAAAACACTGTCTTACAATGACAATAGAGTAAGGTAGGGAGTATAAACCTGAAGGAAATATCAACTGGAGCAGAAAGTTTGAAAATAGTCAACAAATCTATAGACACATTGTATCCAAATAAAACACTGCCTAACAATGACAATAAACTTGAAGGAAATATCAACAAGGGTAAAAAGTGGGAAAAACGGAAAATATAAAAAGGCTGTATCAAAGGATTTTTAATGGACTTATATCCTTATGGTAACAATGAAAACCAGATGCTCCGCAGGGCGCAGCTTTATACAACCGCAGAGGTTGAACCCTGAACGGTTGGGGCAAGTATGGACACAACATTCAAGCTGGATTCAGCTCTAAATTTGGATTATGATTAAATAGTTGACACAGCATAGGTTTCTGACACAGAATGAATGTTGTCTAATGAACTTAAAAAAAAATTTTGCCTTTGAGCAATTCACTATGCTGTTATATTAATCCTCTCAAAAAAATGTTTGAAGAAATTTTCTTTTTATTTATGAAATCTGAAATGAAAAAAATTTACGCCCCAATTTTTTTTTCACATCCCACTTTCCCTTATTTCAAAACTGATCTCAATTCAAATTTCTAATGAAGTTTGCAACAATAACTACTCATTTAAATACATCATAAAATATTAAAATGTAAAAAAAGTGCTTGTTATCACTGTAAAGATTGTTTTAATCTATCAGTTGGTAGTAAAAGTGAATATACATTGTATATTGTATAAAACAATGATTTAAGTTGATTCAACTACTATTCTGGACAAAGAGAGATAACTCCAATTGAAATCCAATTGGAATTTCTTGCTATTGCACAATATTGTGCAATTAGATATTTCTTGCTATTGTGCAATACTGTGCAATTGAAAATATTTGCTATTGCACAACACTGTGCAATTAAAGATTTTTTGCTATTGCTGAATACTGTGCAATTGAAAATTTCTTGCTATTGCACAATACTTCATATAATAATTTTGGATCCTGATTTGGACCAACTTGAAAACTGGGCCCATAATCAAAAATCTAAGTACATGTTTAGATTCAGCATATCAAAGAGGCCCAAGAATTCAATTTTTGTTAAAATCAAACTTAGTTTAATTTTGGACCCTTTGGACTTTAATGTAGACCAATTTTAAAACGGGACCAAAAATTAAGAATCTACATACACAGTTAGATTTGGCATATCAAAGAACCCCAATTATTCAATTTTTGATGAAATCAAACAAAGTTTAATTTTGGACCCCGATTTGGACCAACTTGAAAACTGGGCCAATAATAAAAAATCTAAGTACATTTTTAGATTCAGCATATCAAAGAACTCCATGGTTATAATTTTTGTTAAAATCAAACTAATTTTAATTTTGGACCCTTTGGACCTTAATGTAGACCAATTTGAAAACGGGACCAAAAATTAAGAATCTACATACACAGTTAGATTCGGCATATCAAGGAACCCCAATTATTCAATTTTGATGAAATCAAACAAAGTTTAATTTGGACCCTTTGGGCCCTTTATTCCTAAACTGTTGGGACCAAAACTCCCAAAATCAATACTAACCTTCCTTTTATGGTCATAAACCTTGTGTTTAAATTTCATAGATTTCTTTTTACTTATACTAAAGTTATGGTGCGAAAACCAAGAAAAATGCTTATTTGGGTCCCTTTTTGGCCCCTAATTCCTAAACTGTTGGGACCTAAACTCCCAAAATCAATACCAACCTTCCTTTTGTGGTCATAAACATTGTGTTTAAATTTCATTGATTTCTATTTACTTAAACTTAAGTTATTGTGCGAAAACCAAGAATTATGCTTATTTGGGCCCTTTTTTGGCCCCTAATTCCTAAACTGTTGGAACCAAAACTCCCAAAATCAATCCTAACCTTTCTTTTGTGGTCATAAACCTTGTGTCAAAATTTCATAGATTTCTATTTACTTTAACTAAAGTTATAGTGCGAAAACCAAGAAAATGCTTATTTGGGCCCTTTTTGGCCCCTAATTCCTAAAATGTTGGGACCAAAACTCCCAAAATCAATCCCAACCTTCCTTTTGTGGTCATAAACTTTGATTTAAAATTTCATAGATTTCTATTCACTTTTACTAAAGTTAGAGTGCGAAAACTAAAAGTATTCGGACGACGACGACGACGACGCAGACAACGACGCCAACGTGATAGCAATATACGACGAAAATTTTTTCAAATTTTGAGGTCGTATAAAAATTGATAACAACATGTTCAATAATTTCTTGCGTCCGAAGCGCTTTTCTGGATTTCCCTTCATCAGGCACGCTCAAAGCCAAACATTTGAAATCCGAAAAGAATAAATACTGAAAATCGTTGAAGAGCTATATATCAAAAATACCTAAAATAAATAGCCAAATTCATCCAAAGCCAACTTTGCCTGAGGAAGTTCAAACCTTAGTTTCACAATAATTTCAAAATGTGTGGAGTAAACCTGAACTATGGTAGAAAAGCTTGCAAATTATATTAAAAGATTTATATTATGACTGTTATTTGCTCTAAGTCTTAAATTATTGAGAAGAATCCGCATAGAAAAAAATATATATCCATATTCCACTTCAGAATATAAAAAAATATGATAAGAGAATAACAAACAAACCCAAACACATAAAGATAGACAAGATGCAAAACAATAATTAAAAATATAGCAATCTCCATCACTCATAGGAAACAAAGCTGATGAACTTTTTCACTACCTCCGTCAAATGAAGCACTGCCTTAGTTAAGCTTTGCTGCATATCTTTTGTATTATCTAGGAATTTATAGTAATCAGTCATAACATATATATTGCAATACTTCATGCTAAGAGTAAATTAGTTAGAGCTTAATTTTTTTAGGTTGTGCTTACATCGATCATTAATTCTTACCTTCAAAGGCATTGTCTAATACTCCTTGTCCGAGATCTTCAAACACACGTCGTTGACTAGCATACTTAGAACCTGCTTTATCAACCAGTAAATTACCAGCAGAATCTTCCGTAAAGCCATCGTGAGACCTAAAATTTATAACAGAATAACACTTAGAACCTGCTTCATCTACCAGTAAATTACCAGCAGAATCTTCTGTAAAGCCATCGTGAGACCTAAAATTTATAACAGAATAACTCTTAGAACCTAGTTTATCAACCAGTAAATTACCAGCAGAATCTTCCGTATAGCCATCGTGAGACCTAAAATTTATAACAGAATAACTCTTAGAACCTAGTTTATCAACCAGTAAATTACCAGCAGAATCTTCCGTATAGCCATCGTGAGACCTAAAATTTATAACAGAATAACTCTTAGAACCTAGTTTATCAACCAGTAAATTACCAGCAGAATCTTCCGTATAGCCATCGTGAGACCTAAAATTTATAACAGAATAACTCTTAGAACATGGTTTAATTATCAACCAGTTTACCTGCAGAATAATATGTAAAGCCATCCCAATACATAAAATGTATAACAGAATAAAATGTGTGGAGAGGATATCAAACTAGATGTGTCAAAGTGACACGAATGGCCCCATCTCAAAAAGTTGAAAAATCGGCAATTTCAATAACACATGTGAACACAAACATGATGGTGGTCTCACAAAAATCAGCTCAAAATCAGTTAATCTGGAGGTGTATAGAAAAAAGTCTGTATAACTGACTTTCAACAATTTTCAAAGTTTTAAATCCTTAATTTTGGCAAAAATTAGGGGAGCGGAACAAAACTTAACCTTGATCTGTAACTTATCATGGTTAACTCACATACCAAAAATCAGCCCATTATCTGAAAGCATTTAGAAAAAAAATCTGTATAACTGTGATTTTCAATAATTTATCAGAGTCCAAATGCTGTAATTTCGGCAAAAATAAGCCGAGCAAAACAAAACTAAAACCATATCTGAAACTTATCATGGTTAACTCACATACCAAACAAAGTCCAAAGCCTGTAATTTCGGCAAAAATTAGCGGAGTGGAACAAACTCACAAACTTTGTTGCAGACCATAATAAAATGGTTACCATCAAATAAAGAATTATTGCCAAGAATAAAGATACCAAAGTCATTTGTAAAGCAAGTTTACTATTCTTTGTATACATGCTATAAGAAGTAGAATATTTCTACTATTCCATGTATACATGCTATAAGAAGTAGAATATTTTAACATACTTATTACTTTGGTCAAAACAGTGATTTGTTATTTAGTGATAAATACAATTATATAACTTATCACAATTATGTTACTTTTAAAATGGTTCATAGAGATTGCATAAATGCTTCAAATAGTGAAAAACAACACAACAAAAAATATTGCTTTGGCCTAATAGACAGTGAAATTAAACTGGTCCACATAATACTATGCAACTCATTATATTTCCTTTAGGCCTTTAATACAGATAAATATTTAATTAGGATTGTGGGATTTTTTATCAATACATATATAATTAGTTAAGGCTATTTTTTGGCTTTGAAAATTCAAGACAAAACATGATTTTAAACGTTAAACCAAGATATAATTGCCTTTGCCTTTTTTTAAGATTAAATGAAGCAAACTGTGTAACATTACAAATAGAAACAAACATCAACAAACCAAAAACAGTCAGATAATTTATAACATTGATTTTACAATTTCTCTGTCATAGTGCACTTCAAACTTCAGCTATAATGCAAATTATAGATACAATTATTTTATTTCTTTATATCTCAATACGTCAATACTTTATTGAGGAGAATGAAATAGAAAAGATTCATGAGACAAAATCACAACAGGCTCATAAAAATACAAAAGCAAAAAAACAGACTTTTACTTCAGCCATCCATGAATAGAGAATGAAGTACAAAATTTTATGTTCATGATGGTTAAAATATCTTTTTTTCAAAAACAGAATGTATGATTATCAAAGGTTACCAAATATATACCAGATGAAAAAAATATAATTACATTTAGTATGAACCATCAGCAACCTCAAGAAGTTAGCTTCATATAGTATTAATAAAGTGGAGTACTGCAGAATTATCTAGCAACTTTATCTTCTTTTGTAAGCATTGGCAATGATACATCTTCTTGTGGATTCATTTTTTTTCATAGGTAACGCTTTTTGTGCATTTAGGAAAACTTGCATTTTGTGGATATTTGTTTTTTTGGTTATGCAAATATTTAGTGCACACAAAACCAAGGCAAAACTTTAATTTGTTGAACATTTGAATTTGTGGTTTACATGTACCTACGAAACCCACAGTAATTGGTATCCAGCGAATAATAATGAATCCACAGTATTCTTTTCAAGATCATAATATAGAAATGTGTCTTAATTATTAGACTTCTTCCGTTCATTGAAATCATCTAATTAATCCATTTGTTAATGCTTGGTCTTAATTAAAACAATATGTACATGTTGGTGGCCTTGTGCTGTTTTCTGCTCTTTGGTCGGGTTGTTGTATCTTTGACACATTCCTCATTTCCCTTGTCAATTCTATGCACCTTATCTCACCTCTTAGGTAAAAAATTTATAAGGTGAATAAAAGAGAAACTTCAAAATGAAGAGATAATGATCTCACCTCAACCCTAGGTAAAAACTTTATAAGGTGAATAAAAGAGAAATTTCAAAATGAAGAGATAATGATCTAAGACATGTAAGAGAAAGTTTTATATGACTTTAACATGTGTAACCTGACTTAACATTACTTAAATGACATCAATAAATAAATAAAGCATCATGCCATGTATAAAAGTCTTGGATCAATAAAGTGTGTTTGATAATATAGCCTGTTTAACATTAAGTAAATATCTTACATGGATTATATTGAACTAAATTACACAAATTTACTTACGACAATAAAAGGAGACCTTGTCAAGCCCTTAAGTTTAAAAGTAAACACTCACAAGTCATTTAAAACTCCAAACAAATGAAAATCTTTTTAAAACTTTATTAAAGTTTTTATAAAGAGTCATTATGATTCAACTCTAATATAGAATCCACAAAAATAAGTCAGACACAATAATTTAATTCATTCTCAATTATTTTAATTGCCCTCTGGTGATTTTTTTTCCAAAATGAGGAATAATATTTTTTTTTATCCTGCAATTGTGTGTCCTACTATACAGATACAGCCCTACAGATATCGCTATGCTGTATCTGTATACTATACAGATATCGCTTCTAAGCTCAGCCCACTGCCGGACTGAGTATTGTTTGAACCTGTGTGACCTCAGAATGTGTATTCCACTTGCATTCCAATGACGATGACAATTGTCGATTTCAAAACTTGAATGTGTATGATTGTGTAACAAAATCATGCAGCCATGTCAATTTATTTGGTGCAATTTCAGCATGCATGTCTAGTGAAAGTCAAGTCTGAAGCGTAGGACAACTCGAACACTTCTGCTTCAAATTGGACAATGTTTTGTTTTTAATTTTTACTGTTGAAATTAGTTGTTATGTTAAAATAGATATTTATTCACCTTGAGCGATGTATTATTATTGACCATTCGAGATTCTTTTTTTGCGAATCCATCTTCAGCGTAATGTGTGATTTTGATATTACTACGCGGGCCTCAAGGGATTACAAATCGAAACTAAATGCTAAATATGAAAGTTTTTGTGTTTTTCAAAACACAAACAATTTACAGAATTAATTGCAGGATAAAGACAATAACTGTTTAGTGTCTTTAAATATCAGCTGTATTTGTACTCGACTCGAAACAGGTGTAGTAGCTCGCTAAAAGCTCGCATACACCTTGTTTCCTAGCCTCGTACAAATACAGCTGATATTTAAAGACACTAAACAGTTATTGTCTATATAATCGTTTGTTAATGATTTATAAATTTCAATATCATGGTCATGATGGTATCAAATTGCAATATTCTCAAAATATGCCAATTACATGATACATACAGATAGCCCAATTGCCAGCATAACAAAACTTATTGTGTTTTGGTTCAGGATACTTTAACCATAGATAAACATGCCACCTCCTATAGCAAACTACCCTAAAAGTCTTGTTAAAGGTTGTATCATATCTAAGACTCTCACAACTACCTGCATACCAAACATTAAAATGTATATCTACTTCCATAAATTACCAAAAATCTTCCAGCCTTTTATACAAATACTGTGAGGAAAATCTTATATATAAAAGGGCTGACTTAACATTGTAATCCTATAATTGTTTAGATTTTTGATAGTAATAATAAAGATAGCAGGGATAATACATGATATAGATATGGACAAAATTACAAGGTCATCAGTGGTCAAAATTGTATAGATCAATTTAAAAAAGGTGATTTACCAAAATATATAACATTTAACAAGCACAATCCATGGGTAGCTGTCTTAATTGTAAAGATAAATGACACTAGAGTGAACATGCTGAAATGTCATGCATGTTATACTTATTACTGATTGTATGTTGAAAGTCTGTAAAACCAAAGATTTCCTCTATTAAAATATCATATACCCAATGATGTAGACCTTGCAATCATTCAATACTCACAAAATGTTGATCCTATTGCTTGCAGTAGTGACAGTCCTTAGAAATATATCTAACTACAAAATCTTAACATTGACCATGAACCATTACAATGAGGTCAAGTTCATATGAAAACAGCCAGACAGACATGTACACTTTACAATCATTCCATACACATACAACGGTAAAACTGTATGCCCCATCCGCTACGGCAGGGGTATAAATATAGTTAAAACTATGAAAATTCAACATTGACCTATGAACTATGAGGCCCCTCATGGGGGGTCCTAGTAATCACATAATCACCATTTTTTTGCCAATATAATCACATAATCATTAAATATTTGCTTATCTTTAGTAATCAAATAATCATAAACTAAAAATACAGTCCTAGGTAATCAAATAATCATGAAATATTTGGCTTAATAATCAAATAATCATTAAAAAAACGGCCAAGTAATCACATAATCAAAAACCCCATGAGGGCCCTCAACTATGAAAAGGAGGTCATGGTCATATGAAACCAGCCAGAGAAGACATTTACACTTTTTAATCATTCAATACACCTAAATACAATTGATCTATTGACAATACAAAACACATAAACAGAACAAATATAAAGCCAGCATGAAAGGTATGAAGGACAATTTAGTTATATATATATAATATGGACATAAGAAAAACGAAAAGTAAGGATACAAAAAGTCATTATGCAGGACCATGCAGTAACTCAATATACAAAGGTCAGATAGCAAAAAGGAGAACAGACAGTCAGACAGATAAAACAATATGCACCCTAACTTTCAGGAAATAAAAAGAAGACATGCTGTGTGATTACTAACAGAATTGAATGAAGCAGATGTAAACAACTATATTAGGACGCAGGAACAATTAAACCTAAAGCTGTTAAATATTATACTACAACAATAGTTCCGTTATTTTAACTAAAACAAGTCGTATTTAGTTGCATTAATCTAACAATAAACAGTAACATTATCCTTCGGCACATAATTTGAAAACCTAATCACAATATTCAATCTTATTTTACAATATTCAATCGTATTTCACAATGAAATTTAACGTTGTGAGTATAGCTATCAATATACAACCAATCAAAAGATATAATCTGAGGCGACAATAAAGTCTGTTTTCTCGGTGGACAATCTCTTTACTTTAATCTTTATTGTTTACATAAAATTCTAATTATATCTGTAAACTTCCGTAATATTATAGATTTGCATAACTATTGTTTGTTTACAGAGAATTATAGTCACGTAAGCCGGTCCTGATTTAATTTCAATATGTTTAGGCCAATAGTTACAAGTGTTTTATCTTGGAAAATTGTTATGGAAAACTAACTAACAGACTTATAATTTAAATATTAATTTCAATTTAAAAACCAATTAAAGTTGTAACATTTTATCATTTTTATAATATTGAAATAGTTGAATAAATAATCAAATGGATTTGTAATAATTATATTTTAAATGTACAAAACTTCAATTCATATCTCACAATTTTAACTTATTTAGCTATTATCAACAGTACGCTGTTGAAATACGGGAAAATCTGTGATGCCTATCTCAAAAAAAATCATAAGAATTACAAAATAGTTCAGCACAAATGTAGGAATGGCTCAAGTCCTGAAATCACCTCCCTTGTCTGCTTGTCTCAATTCCATACCAAAAACAATATTTTCATTAAAAAGTATATGAAAAATATCCCTTTTTTCCCTGCATTTCCCAACTTCACAGGTCACTGCTTAATATGGTTTTTGTGGTGCTGCTTAGATGCAATACACAATTGTCCAAGCTGCTGCACCGTAGATCATGATCGTATTGAGGACAACTCATGACAAAATTATTTTCACAAACCTCTTTACTATCAACGCCTTGATGATTTTGAGGTCATGAGTGATAGAAGTTTCTTCAGGAATATGACTGTTTTTTTCATTCCATAGATGTGCTTGAGCTTTTGATTTTGCCATTTTATAAAAGACTTTCTGTTTTGAATTTCCCTTGGGGTTCTGTTGTTCTGTTATTTTACTTTTTTCTATCCTTGGAAGGGTCAAAACAATGAATTTAAAGATTTAAGATATTTTCTACTTCTATGCCGATTACGTAAATTATATTATTATTTATTATTTACAATATTTATATAGCGCATTATCTAATTAAAAATTACTCTAAGCGCTTAACATAAAACAATCAATGCAGTTAAAATAAAAAAGGTGTTAAACATTAAAACAATCAATGCAATAAGAATGAAATAAAATTTTGAAACACATATAAAAATTTAAAAAAAAAAAAAAAATCTACAGAAAAGTTAAAAATAAATAATTATCATGATTAAAAGGCATATTATACTACAACGAAAAGAACAAAGTTAAAAAGTCATTGTCAGTATAAAAAGTTACATGTAATCACTTAAAGCGAGTCTAAAATAATGGGTTTTCAAATTTTTCTTAAAAAGTTCGATTGAGTGTTCATGAATGTCTTAGATGGTTAGGAAGATTATAGGTGGAACCAAAGCCTGAATGACTTGTAGTCAGAAGAATATGTTTGAGAAAAGTCTTACTATGGCATAATAATAACATTACCAAGTGCCATATAAGAAATCTGACCCAGTGTCCATGATATACATGTAATATTTTGTTCCTGGACATTAAACAACCACCAATTAATCAATTATTTATATCTTGTCAACAGTTAAATCAACATGATTATAATATGATCTTCCCCAAGATCATAAGTTTGTAAGCACACTTGGTGTCATGTATGTAGGCTACAAATATTGACACACCATATTTATCCAATCAATCAGTAAAGGTATAAAGGCCTCCAAGTCAATTATAACTTAAACTACAAACATGACAAACACTTTATGTAATTGATCAGTGTTATAATAAAATAAAACTTCAAAAGAAGAGAGAAAGTCAAGATAGTACCGTTTGTTTTTATAGTCCAAATAATTTTTATAACCCCAATGTAACTTGAAAGTGTTGTGCAATTATTTCATAACTTTTAGGTTTTAAATTGAGAAACCACATTTATCAAACAATTCTCCAAAGAGCTTATACATGTTCATGCTTCATACTGACAATTCTTTCAAAAAATATTATGATGTAATGAATAAAATAAAGTACTGGATATTTCTCTTTGAACGCTAAGTAATTGTAACAATCCCTAATGAAGTTAATAGATTCAAACTAATCAACAACTGCATGAACTTTATGAATATAACAATGAACTGATGAAGGATTAGGAATATTTCTTTTGAAATGGTAGATTATCAATTTCTTTACACAACATGACATGTCTTTATCTGATCTTGACACTAAGTCTTATATCGACATGATGTAAAAGAGGTCTGATATTGTTAAAGAAGAAGTTTCTGAAAGAGTAAAACCAGGAATTGATTTTTAAAGCACTCAAAATAACCTTCATACATGTGAAATGATGAAGAAATTCATTGTGGCCAAAAGGGCCACGGTTTTAAACTGGCTCTTAAGACGTTGTGCAAGCAGGATCATTTAGTTTAAAAAATTTAAGACCATGAGTTGCTGGTCACTGTGATTATAAGAATAACATATCATGTATGATGTGGCAGTTGTTTTCTGTTTGAACTTTTGAATTTGCAAACTTTCAGTTTTGAAATTTCCTTGAAGTTGGACATTTTCTATATTCTTAGAGAGATTATTCAGAATCTCAATTTATAATAAAACATTCTCATTTTACTTTCTTTTTATATATGCATAGATCTGTTTTATAAATTATTTATTAATATCTATAATCTCTGGAAGTATAAATGCGCCACATATCATTTTTTATCAATTTTTAAATGTTCCTGATACAATCAGAGCCTGTTTATACTTAAAAGTCTTGGAAGTATTTAACCAATGTAAATTTCATCTACTGAAAGCTTGGTCATTTCAAACATAACTTTTACCCTTGTCATATCGTATAGTTTTGCTTAACTTTACCTTACACCCAGGTTTCTAAAAATCAAGTGTTTGTACTTACCAATAGGAGTAATCAAAGGAAAACTGAAATAGACAAAAATAAAATAGTCATTAAAAAGTAAGATGTAAGTAGATTAAACAGGATACATTTCACCATCGTTGAATTAAATCTACAGATTTTATTCAATAAATTCTAAACAAGTGTGCACACACTGATTCACCTTCTTTACTAATCATTGATATTTATGATGTTGCCACATGTGGAGCAGGATCTGCCTACCCTTCCGGAGCACCTGAGATCACTCCTAGTTTTTGGTGGGGTTTGTGTTGTTTATTCTTTAGTTTTCTATGTTGTGTCATATGTACTATTGTTTGTCTGTTTGTCTTTTTCATTTTTAGCCATGGCGTTGTCAGTTTGTTTTAGATTTATGAGTTTGACTGTCCCTTTGGTATCTTTCGTCCCTCTTTGATAGTCCTAAGAATAAAGCTTTATTATAACTGTCACATAAACTTAACATTAACCCAGATAGCTAAACAAAGACCAATGAACCATGAAAATGAGGTCAATGTCATATTAACCATACCAGGCAGACATGAACAGCTAACAATGCTTCCATACAACAAATATAGTTGACCTATTTTTTATAGTTTTAAAAAAAAATAGACCAAAACACAAAAACTTAACTAAAACCACTGAACCATGAAAATGAGGACAAGGTCAAATGGCACCTGCCAGTTGGACATGTACACCTTACAGTCCTTCCATACACCAAATATACTCGCCCTATTGCTTATAGTATCTGAGATATAGACTTGACCACCAAAACTTAACCTTGTTCACTGATCCATGAAATGAGGTCGAGGTCAAGTGAAAACTGTCTGACTGGCATGAGGACCTTGCACATTTTGCACATACCAAATATAGTTATCCTATTACTTATAATAAGAGAGAATTCAACATTACATAAAATTTGAACTTTTTTTTCAAGTGGTCACTGAACCATGAAAATGAGGTCAAGGACATTGGACATGTGACTGACAGAAACTTCGTAAAATGAAGCATCTACATACAAAGTTAGTATGAAGCATCCAGGTCTTCCACCTTCTAAAATATAAAGCTTTTAAGAAGTTAGCTATGCCGCCGTCACCACCAGATCACTATCCCTATGTCAAGCTTGCAGGCTCGACAAAAGTACAAATGACAAGCAAATTTCTGAGACAAGCGCCCTTGTATAAAAGTAAACGTTTCCATCACGATGAACATGTTTATAAAGTTGATGTGACCAAGTATTCACAGAAATAAAGAAAAACTTTAACCTCCCATTTCATGCTGCCAAAATCTGGTGAGTTGACACACAGGATAAAAATAAAACTTTATACATTTGTTGTGTCTGTAGTGCTTTTAATGATAAGTGTTTAATAAGTAAAATTAATGGTCATCAATTAAAATGATATCATACCTTTTTTGGTTCTTCATCTGAAAAATAGAAAAAAAACAATTTTAAAATGTGTAAATGTTGTTTATTCTTTAGTAAATTTTATTGAACAATCATACACATTTGTTCCCCAAATAGTTGAGGGTAATTTAGCTCTGATGTTTAAAGGTTTGGTTTAAGACAACCATAGACCTTAGACTCCAAAGAGCCTATATTGCTCACCTGGGTTGTGTTCAATATCGTAGCAGCTATGTCGTGCTACATAGATTTTGACTATTGAATGTGTAGCTATAGACCAGTTATTACATAGATATTGATAGCAGCTACATAGCCGCTACGATATTGAACTCAACCCTGGTAAATATTTTGTCATTTTGATATTTATCTTTCCATGTACTGCAATCACTGAACTTTGCTTATTTGTAAATCTCGCTTACCTGGTAGTGACATTTTCTTAGATCTTGTATTGATGTATATTTTAACTGTTTACACTGGGTTTTTTAAATGAATTTGTAAATATAATGCTTTGCTGAGCACAGCCTGATACGACCTCAGAGGTCAAGCCCTGAAGAGTTGGGGCAAATTTGGGCACATTGTTGAAAGCTGTACGGTGACCTATATTTGTTAATTTGTGTGTTATTTTGGTCTCTTGTGGAGAGTTGTCTCATTGGCAATCATACCACATCTTCTTTTTTTTATATCATGAGCTTTAACTTGAAAAGTACTCCTGAGAAAACTATATAAATACATGAAATAGATCTGATTATATTACAACTTACTTGGAGTTTCAGGATTGGCTATTGTTGTCATTTGGTCCTGCATCTTAATGATGAGCTTTGACGTCCGGTCCTTCTCCCTGAAAGACAAATTAACAGGGTCATTTATCATAATCATACATTTTGCATACAGATGATATGTACATTGTATGTTGTGTTGTTTTAGGAAATGGGTGTCCATCTTTGATTTGTGGTCCAAAGCTCGTCATTGTCTATTTTGACTGGGTATGGATTCACATAGTGGGTGATGTATGCAGAGCAGGAGATACCTATCCTGATGAGTCAACCAATCTGGGTCTTTTAATTTTTTTGCTTTTGTTTGTAACCTTAATTTAATGATACATGTATATGACTTTTGAACATTGGTAAATTTCTGTTGCCTATAAATTATAGCAATTTGAAAACAAACCAACAAGTTTTCTTTTTAAAAAAGCAATGATCATTTGAACTTACCTTTGATTAAAGGGACGGACCCTGACAGCCACTTTGACACTGAAAAATAAAACGCAAAATATTACATTATGGTTAACATTAATTATGACATGTATGAAAATGACAGTGTTTTACATGACCTGTAATAAGAAATTTGTAGCATTTCAATGTTTGCAATTCATCAAGTCTATAAAATGTCAAGAAACTTAAATTTCAGTTTTTATACTAATTATTTAATTCACAGGTTTCAGAGTTCTCCTCAGTATTTTCAAATTGTCCCATTGGATTTTCAAAAACAGAAACATTTATAACATTACAAACTTTTCTTTCCAATTCCAATAAGATTCTTCTCTAAACATCTTAATGATCCAAAAAACTAAACAACTCTAAATTGTGAAAATATTTTTGTCTAGAAGGGGAGATAACTTATCATTTTTTGTTACATGGGGTCTGACAAGGATCTAATATATAACAGCATATTCAGCTTCTAGAGAATATGTCATCTTTCAGAATCTGTAAAGTTATTGTTAGTTTAGAAATGAATTATGAAATTTGTCCTTCAAACAATATTTTTGTCCTTTATCATGTTTATTATGAAACCAAATATAATCAGTAACTTAAGTTCCTGCCCTAAACACTGGCCCTCTTCATCATTTTCCATTTTCAAATGACAGACCAATCAGAGAGGTTTTAACTTTTGTTGTCACAGAAATGAAACTGTTTACATATAAATGCTATTAGTTATCAATCCCAAAAGATATTTTTTGTTAAATATTAACCAAACAATTTGATAAAATCTGCTTTTGGCAATAAGTTATCCATCATCTCTGCTAACCATGACACTCAGTCTAGCAGCTAAATGTAGTATCATTCAATCTAAGGAGAGAGTCACATCACCTGGTAAAAGCACACTGCTTTAGATTCAACTGTGGTTCATCATGTATTAAGTTTTGATACTATTTCAAAAGCTTTTATTTAACAAATTATTATGGTCAGCTGAGAACTTATCCAACCTGACTGGCTTAAATTCCAATGAAAATGGATGGACTATTTCATTATGTAACTTAATTGATAAAAAAATCAACCACAAGGTCTTACATGGATTTTAACAGCTCTGACTTACATGTACTTGCAATGCATTTTGTTTCGGAAAATATGAACAAAATGACAGAATTGATTTAAAATGTGTCATATATATATCTACTGTTTTCAAGATTTGTCAGATGTACAAAAATTCTTCAAAGACACATACACTGTACATGTATATATTTAAATGTAATATTAGAGATGGAGAAGGCATGTGAAAAAAGGATTGTCTTCAATAATGGAATGGCCTCATCTTAACCAACAAAATCATTATGCAACAATACAATAACCTTAGAAAAAAAACCAATAAGGAGACGTCTGAAAAACTTATATGTATATGTATACCAAGAAACAGACTTCTGACATCAAATGGTAAGAGTTTTGTCTTTTTCTTAACATGCAGTGAGAAACTGTTTTCAAAATTTTTAAATCTCAAAAAAAAGGTTGTTCCCTTTACAACATGTACAATTTGTTTTCCATTTTTGATGGATATATATATAGGCAAGTTTTTAGTATGTTCAAATAAATTATTTAATATAATACAGGCAAATGGCAATGACATGTATAGTGTATCATCATGTTAATTCATGTGGTCTGTATCTTATAAATTAAGTACAAATGTAGAATTATCAGTTAAATACTATACTATACATTTACCTACCAGACAGACATGTACATTGTACACTGTACAATCATTCCAAAAACCAAATATAATATACTTTTAGCTTATAGTATCTGAGAAACAGACAAACCACTTATCCAATGAACCATAAAAAGAGGTTAAGGTCAGATAAAACCTGCCAGTTGGACATGTACATCTTATATACATTTCATTCATGTACCAAATATATAGTTGACCAGTGCTTTTAGATTCTGAGAAACAGACTTGACCACATAATTTTAACCTTAATAATTGATCCATGAAATGAGGTTCAGGTCAGGTGAACTCTCTCTGGTGGACATCAAGATGTTGCAAAAAACTTATATATACCAAATAAATTTATCCTGTTACTCATAATAATTGAGCATTTCTCTTGATAAATATAACCTGTATTTTTTGTAAGCAAGCAGTCACTGAACATCTGAAACAAGAAAATGAGGTCAAGGACAATGGACATTTGACAGACTGAAACTTCACAACATAATACAAAGCTTTATACAAATTCAGTTTATGACGTCACCACTGTGGCTGTATTGTTATATCTCTATGTCTCGCATTCTTTTGTTTGATGTGAAACAATAAAACCATGACAACAAAAAGTTACATATGGCATAAAAAAAATCATCCTACATATAGGAGCATACATTAACTTTTTACTGTTTAATATTAGATACATGTACCAAGAGAGAAATAATAAGAAACAATTAAAACCTCCACTTCATTTTACACAAAGGTTTCACAACTCAATCTCACAAAATATCTCCAGATCTAGTCAGGTGGATGGGAAAATTGGAGTTCAAGAATTTTCATCAATTATAAAGTTTCCTGAATTTTATGACATTTATCATTATAATGTTTATGACACAATCTATCAGAGTCTCACTATTGTATTACTGAAGTTGGGAATTAAACTATAAGATTATGAATATCCCTTCATGTAACATTCACTTTTAAATTTATATACTTATATATATATATATATGTGTCAATGCATTATATGACATTTTAATTCAAAATTGATAATATTCATGAAATTAATTTCCCCAAACTTTTTCAATTCTAACATGACCAACAAAGATAAAACATTTTTAAACACATGAAATCAGGGGATTTCTTATGCATCTTTCTGCAGATCTTTAATTAAATGTCCTATGTATGTCCACCTACTTGTTGTGAACATAGTGAACATTAAGGATAAAACAAATATCATGAAATGTATTTTTGAAATATAAAGCCAAATTATTGAAGCTGAAAGATGACCCAACAATGCAAAAAAAATTTAAGCAAAAACTTGAGCAGTTACATGCAACTTTAAAAACACAATAGCGCACCATAATACCAATTAACTTTTATCATTAAAATGTTTACCAGAATACAGTGTGTTTCGTCACCTATATGGTATATATAATTTTATTAAAGCTTAGATGATGATGATCTAATGGTAGTATGATTCTTGAATCAATCTTGACTTTTGTCAAAGATAGGTAATAATAAAAACTCATCCATACATATGACAGTACTGAGTTGTGATTTTATTAAATCTTGTCACCTGTATTACAATGTCTTCTGACATTTCAGTGGCTGATCCAGAACTTTTCATAAAGGGGGGCCTGCTGACTGACCTAAGGGGGGGCCACTCCAGTCGTGCTTCAGTGATTCTCTATGTAATCATCCAAATGTTTCCTACAAAAGGGGGGAGGGACCCAGGCCCCTTATGGATCCGCCTATGCATATTGTACCATCAAATTTCTGTCTCATTGACATCCCACCTGTGGATCCCACCTGCATCCACAGGTACAAGAAAACATCTGTTTTGAATGTATGTATAAAGTATATTCAGTGTATTCAGTAAATATATTTAAATATTCCTTATGGAACCTGTACCTGCCTCCCCCTTTTTTTATAATCTTTTATAATTATACAAAATGTACAATGGGTTAAAATAAATTACTTTGCAACTAAGTTTTAAAGCTTTCAAGATTAGGGGGAAATGTGTATCAGTCCTAGTCCAACTAAACACAACTCATCGATCATACTTATTACAAGTGCCATCTCTCCTATTTCAAAGAGAGATAACTCGTGTTAATCCAATTCATCGTTGGAAAGCAATTCTTTTTACGGGAACCAAAGCTGCTTATTAACAGAGTTACTCCACTTTGTATTCTTGAAGTCTCCAGTGATGTAATTTCCATTTGCAATACAAAATAGCTTCCTCACTTTTGAATAAAAACAAACACATCAGAAACAAATCAAATGTCAAATAAACTAATAGACCCATAATAGAGTACACCAAAATATTAGGTATCTGGAAGATCACCAAAACTATACTCACGCTTCATCTGGCATTCTGTACTCCCTTTATAATGCTAAATATTTATTTCCATTTAGAATTGAGGAATTTAATTCATTTTTTAAAACACATGTAAATCCACTAACAGTTAAATGTTTACGGGACTGCTAACTGGATATTGAATTCCCACACACAGGTAAAATGTTATAGTCCGTTTCTAAGTTCCCAAGAATCCGATTAATTTTGATCATTGGACCGAAAACAATCAGCATTGTTAGAGATCGATTGAAAGTGTCAGTGATGATGTTATTGTTAAATTTGTCGATTGCAGTTTTAAGATTTTTAATAAGTAATTTATTCAATTGGAAATGAAAATCAAACTTTTTTTCTTGCCAGTCCGAAGCATTTAAATTTAGACCCCCCCCCTAAAAATATCAGAAAATTTGATTAATCGATTTCAACTATGACTTTATAATGTGTTGGAATCTTAGTTTCTAACTATTCATGCTTCATATCGGACTAAAAAGACGCATTTAAATTGTTAACTGTTGTAAAGTGTATTCTTTCAGTAAATTTCAATCTTTTAATGGTATGTAATGGTATGTCTATCTTTCATATTTCAGGAAAAAGTTCTGTGACGTGCCAGAGACATATAAGACGTGCTGACTTTGTATGGAAAATCTGACACATGCTTTAAAAAATAAAAAAAAAACATGTACTTTATAAATTTCACGCGGATTTACCTTCACCAGGAAAGCCCAAAGCCAAATATGTGAAAGCGGCCTGCAAGGATCATTAAGGATGCGGAAAGTCCAAAGCCGAATTATGTGAAAGCCATGCCGTGAAGGATGAGGAAAGTCCAAAGCCGAATATGTGAAAGCGGCCTGCAAGGATCATTAAGGATGCGGAAAGTCCAAAGCCGAATTATGTGAAAGCCATGCCGTGAAGGATGAGGAAAGTCCAAAGCCGAATATGTGAAAGCGGCCTGCAAGGATCATTAAGGATGCGGAAAGTCCAAAGCCGAATTATGTGAAAGCCATGCCGTGAAGGATGAGGAAAGTCCAAAGCCGAATATGTGAAAGCGGCCTGCAAGGATCATTAAGGATGCGGAAAGTCCAAAGCCGAATTATGTGAAAGCCATGCCGTGAAGGATGAGGAAAGTCCAAAGCCGAATATGTGAAAGCCATGCCGTGAAGGATGAGGAAAGTACAAAGCCGAATATGTGAAAGCCATGCCGTGAAGGATGAGGAAAGTCCAAAGCCGAATATGTGAAAGCCATGCCGTGAAGGATGAGGAAAGTACAAAGCCGAATATGTGAAAGCCATGCCGTGAAGGATGAGGAAAGTACAAAGCCGAATATGTGGTAGCGGCATGCAAGGATCATTAAGGATGAGGAAAGTACAAAGCCGAATATGTGGTAGCGGCCTGCAAGGATCATTAAGGATGAGGAAAGTCCAAAGCCGAATATGTGAAAGCCATGCCGTGAAGGATGAGGAAAGTCCAAAGCCGAATATGTGAAAGCCATGCCGTGAAGGATGAGGAAAGTACAAAGCCGAATATGTGAAAGCCATGCCGTGAAGGATGAGGAAAGTACAAAGCCGAATATGTGGTAGCGGCATGCAAGGATCATTAAGGATGAGGAAAGTCCAAAGCCGAATATGTGAAAGCCATGCAAGGATGATCAAGGATTGGCAACGTACAAAGCAAAATGTGTGAAAGCCATACAAGGATGATCAAGTATTGGGAACGTACAAAGCCAAATGTGTGAAAGACATACAAGGATGATCAAGGATTGGGGACGTCTAAAGCCGAATATTATGCGAAAGCCATACAAGGATGATCAAGGATTGGGAACGTACAAAGCCGAATATTATGTGAAAGCCATACAAGGATGGTCAAGGATTGGGGACGTCCAAAGCCGAATATTATGTGAAAGCCATACAAGGATGATCAAGGATTGGGGACGTCCAAAGCCGAATATCATGTGAAAGCCATACAAGGATGATCAAGGATTGGGTGCGTCCAAGGCCGAATATTATGTGAAAGCCATACAAGGATGATCAAGGATTGGGGACGTCCAAAGCCGAATATTATGTGAAAGCCATGACAAGGATGATCAAGGATTGGGAACGTCCAAAGCCGTATATTATGTGAAAGCCATACAAGGATGATCAAGGATTGGGTGCGTCCAAGGCCGAATATTATGTGAAAGCCATACAAGGATGATCAAGGATTGGGGACGTCCAAAGCCGAATATTATGTGAAAGCCATGACAAGGATGATCAAGGATTGGGAACGTCCAAAGCCGTATATTATGTGAAAGCCATACAAGGATGATCCAGGATTGGGGACGTCCAAAGCCGAATATTATGTGAAAGCCATACAAGGATGATCAAGGATTGGGGACGTCCAAAGCCGAATATTATGTGAAAGCCATACAAGGATGGTCAAGGATTGGGGACGTCCAAAGCCGAATATTATGTGAAAGCCATACAAGTATGATCAATGATTGGGAACGTCCAAAGCCGAATATGTAAAAGCCAAGGATGTACAAGAACCGAACAGTTAAAGAGCTATATATGACCAAAATTTCCTCATAATTGAATTTAGCCACTTCAGAGACATAATATGTGTTTCTCTGGTCAAATCCACTGAGGGAGTTGAAACCTGAGTTTTTTTTAAATATTTCTTTTTATATAAACTAGTAATTTAAGAAAGGTTTACTATAAATCATATCTACCACACCAAACTACCGTGAACACTGAGTTGAAGCAAGGATGTGTATATAATATAAAAAAAGAAGATGTGGTATGATTGACATGCTGAGACAACTCTCCACAAGAAACCAAATGACACAGCAATTTAACACAACTATAGGTCACCGTACGGCCTTCAACAACGGACAAAGTCCATACCGCATATATAGTCAAGCTATCATGAAAAGGCCCCGAAATGACACATGTAAAACGTTTCAAGCGAGAAAACTAACGGCCTAATTTATATACAAAATATAAACGAAAAACAAATACGTAACACAAAACAAAAGCCAACCGACTGAATAACAGGCTCTTGGCCTTTGACAGGAAAATATATACACACACGGAATGTGGCGGAGCTATAAACATATAAGCCTTACATACAATTTTTTTCGGAGTTTCTCGATGCATTGAAGACCCATTGGTGGCCTTCGGCTGTTGTCTGCTCTATGGTTGGGTTGTCGTCTCTTTGACAAATTCCCCATTTCCATTCTCAATTTTACTTAGCTGATGATACCCTTGGAGATTCGACGAAGTTTGCTGCGTCATATGCATCTCTACATATGTATAGGGGTATAGTACACCAAATAACTTGGCAGGCAAATCACTGTGTGCATGTGTTGGACCGGACCACACTGGGCACCAAATGACAGGCACCTCACTATGTGTGTGTTTAGTGTATGTGTTGTACCTAATAACTGACAAGTTACTAGGTAACATATAGCGGAGTGGCATTACAGTAAATTATACTGCATTAATGAGATGCATATTCAAATGTACCAACTGTCATGATATTATGGAATCAAATAGAAGCAAACGGACAGTAAGACATGGACAAGACGGCTTGCAGTCATTAAATCGGACGGTATAGTTCAGACAGACATATCAATTCATATAAAAAGTATTAAGTCGGACAATACCAAAGTTTAAATATCGACCCAAACATTGTACTTAATGATTGTATTCAAATTCAAATGAATTATTGACCACTTCTGTTTCGTTGCCAATACATTTAATAATTTGTTTATATCGCCTTTTAATAGTCAATGTTTTATAGTCTGTTTCATTTTTTGTAGTTCTTTTCACTTAATTGATCTACTTGTAATTCCTTGTAATTATATACACGGAAGCCGGATCATAATAAGGACATGGAAAATATAAACTTTAATTATTCATAGTCAAATGTTTATTTGTATTTCATAATATTTAAACAAATCTTAAAAATCTTGATAATTTGTACTTTTAACTGACATTTTGTTACTTTTGATTATTATCGGACAGCGAAATTTTGACTTTTCAAAAGTCAACATTTCACCGGGTTAAATCTTAAAAGTTTCACATTTTTGACGTTTTTTAACTCGTAAAAAGTCAAAATTTAAAATTATGGTAAAAAAAATTTGAAAAGTTAAATTTTTGTGTTTTACAGCAGAAAGTACCATACATATAACTTCTGAAAATCGGAACAGTGTGCCTAAGTAAGGCGATATGACATCACATGAACCTTGTTACGGCTAGTATGTTAAAATCTAACTCGGTGTGTCGAACTAGTACAAAGTATAGGGTATATTAATTTATCATTTACATGTAATTGTGTTTGCAACTGTGTGTTAAGAAGCCTCAAATTAATAGAGTTTTCAAAGGAAACAAAGTATCAGTGTCATTTTACACAGCAAAACTATTGATTTTTGTATCTTTTGTTTTTGAGTCAACAGCTATATACCACTTGTATTGAGGTCCTGGAACTCGTTTCTATCGAGAGGGGTGGTAACTGTTGCTCTGTATAGTGTATAACTAAGCCCTATACCATGGAGCCATGGAAAGAAAATCATAAATACACGTCATAATGAATGAAAAAATAAACTGTTAAAAACAAATCAAACACTTAGTTTTATATTATTTGTCATTTACAGTTTATTCATCTCATTCATTATGACGTTTGGCCCCATATACTCAAGGTTAAAATTTAAAAAAAAGTACTTACCTTAATGAATAAAAAAAAATGTCGTAAGCTTGCTAATGAATATACATATATGAATAGTGATACAAAATCTCATCACAGACCAAAGGATCACAGTGAAACTTCTTATTGCTCAGTTTAGTTTTCTGGGATAATTGTTGTTTACAAGTGTTTTTTCTTCGTTTTTCATTTATTTCCTATGGCATTGTCAGTTTGATTTCGACTCGTGAATTTAAAGTGTCCTTTTGGGATCTCTTGCCTCTTTTTTCAGTAGCCTTGGACCAAAGTACGGCCTTCAACAGCAAACATCAACTCTAAAGTAAACACCTTCAGTTAAAACTCGGACAGTTTATACTGTTACAAGAGGCAGATATGCATAATATACAGCTTGACAGAAGTGGTATAATAACAGAACAAAATTGAATTTAAAAATATATATACAGGTCGATTTGATATGAGCCATCGAACACACCGTCAATTTTCGGCTCTCCCTTGACATCATTTGCGAGTATGGTCTTGAAGAAACGATGATAGTCCGTCGGAAGGGGACGATAAATGGCTGACCCGTGTTAAGAGAGAGCCATATCTCTTGCACGTTAAAGACACCCTTGTAGATTTCGAAAAAGAGTAGGCCAGTGCCGCTACAAGGCAGCACTCGCAAAGTGGAAAGGGATTAATATAAGTTGCAAAACTTGTTTCCCAATCCACTATAAATAAATATGTTTAAACTAACACACCGTCACATACGCTTGTTAATTGACACGTGGATTAAACGATCTAAACAAATACACATATCGTGACAAAAGTCACATTATATTATCATATCATATGAGCAAGATGCTTGTAACAAACAACTTAAATTAGGTAAGTACTAAACAGTTTCTTTTATTAAAAATTAAAATGATTTTTTTGCAAAAACAATACGCCATTATTGAGCACTCTAATATTACAAAATAGTATAGCAAACCAAATAACTTGTCCTCTGTTGGGTTAAAAATAATATTGTGGTATATGTATTTTTCTAATTCTTTCAATATTCGGGTTACAACATACTACCAGATAATGAAATTCATTTTCTATCATTATTCATTAAAAATAAACAAGAGAGAAATTAAAAAAACAAAATTCTCTGAAAAGTCCGGATTTTGTCTTTGGGGCACGTGTTGGTATAATCTATATTTTTAAGCGTCTAAAGTCTAGTCGCCACTGTATAACTAAACAGAGGAGGATTTAAGGGGAAGGGGGCCCGGTCCCCATTTTCTTGGAGAAAAATTGGTCTATTATATATGGAATCAACGAAGTATGACCAGAGCGGGCCCCCTCTTAGGCAGTCAGTGGGCTCCCACTTAAGAACATTTCTAGATCCGCCACTGCTAGGCAATAGTTACTCTGGTATAGTACTGTACATACGTAGAACAGTGAACTTATGTATAGAGACTACTATCAAACGTTTTTAGTTACAGTTGATGACCTTTGGAACGATATTCTGGACATGTCAGATGATAACAAGAATTATCTAATCTTCCCTCAGCAAGTACAATCTGGACTGGTTACTAAAACATTTAGGGATGTACGTGTAATATTTACTTCTAAGTGACACATTTATATCTAAAGACGACTTTTTAAGAAAAAAAACAGTTGGGGAAGCAGCGAGAAAAATGAGTGACATGAAAAGAAGTGGTTCTCTGCCCACGGCAACAGATGGACATGACACGTTTAATTTTGACGGAGTTTTTCGTGACGTCAATAACAAGCAGACAAGAGAACGTCTGTACGCAGCACAAAAATTAGTTTCTGAAGGAAAGTGGCAAAATGCAAAGGATGCGTTAAATGTGTTGATATCAGAAGTGACGGACAAACATGATAATAGAAATTTACGAATGATTCTGAAAGAAATCAATCTGTACCAAGAAAGACATATCGATGATTCCGTTGAACGTCACGAAGCTGTGAATTGGAAAACCGTATGTGAGCGCAGACCTACGAGGTATTCCGAACGATGGGATGAACTACCTCAAAGTATTTTTCTTTTGAAATCTTGGAAAATGGAAGATGGATCTCTTCGTGTTTTAGTAGGAAGACGAATCCTTTCTCACCAATGGATTGCAAACAAAATCCGTGAATTACACTGTAGTCATATTCGTGGTAGCATGCTCCTTGGCGTTTTTGTAGATCTTAGGATACAAGACGATGGCGTTGTTGTACTATATAGACAATTAACTGGATCTGAAAAGAAAACTATCATGCACGACATAGTTCACAAACATTTACAGGAAATGGAATTGGTATTTCCTTTCCCAGCCTTGCAGACGGAGTATAAAACTGAAATTCATTGCCCGGATGAAGGATGGGAAATAGATGAAACATTAGCTCTTCAGCTTGGGGAAGGTGAAGTCTTTCTTAGAGATTTTTCAATTCAATTTTTAAAAACTTTGGGAAAAGAAGACTTGTTCTTGTATGACCCTGCCTGTTCAACTGGTCAGTTTTTGGCAACCATGAAAGAGGCATTCCCAAATAGTTATACAGCTGGACAAGACCTTAGCTACCAGATGACACTGTTTGCAGGAAAACGACTAGATGAAGTTCACCATGGTAACGCCGCCGAACCGAAAATTGCAGACGATATTGCGGATGTAGTATTTGTAAGGTTTATTAATTCCGAAGTAATGAAAGCTTCCGATGCACGTTTAATGGTTCATCCTCTTGTCCGTGTTTTGAAGAAAGGTGGCCATCTTATAATTTTTGGTCATACTCCTGTTTTAGTGTCGTCTGCCGACTTACTGATGGACGAAGGACTTGAAGTACTGCAGTGTATTGGAGGAGACGCTAAATGGGACGGTGTTTTCCAATACTATGTCTGTAAAAAACTTTGACACTTGAATGTTCAAAATGTTATACGGGTTTTAGATATGTGCTTTTGTTGGCTTGTAATGATGGAAGTTGTGACTTAGCGGCAATATATAAATAAAAAGATAGATGGTTTCAAGACTAATAAAACACACTTATACTTTTGCAAAATGTAGAATAAATATCATACATGTACGTATTTCTTTTCCTGACAAGCCATTCATATAAAAAGGATGTACGTCAACAGCATGCAGTAATTAATGACTTTGCTTAGTTTGGATAAATACAAGTGTTTAATTTTGTGGTAACTTTAATGAAGTTTCGTATGCAGTTGTTTTGCATTGGCACATATCGTTTATATGGAGATCTCAATTGATAGTTGTCTCATTGACTTTCATTTAAAAAAATCAATCTATTTTAATTAGATTGTTAAAAAAATCTAATTTCTATATAATCCAGAAGCCTTGAGTGCCTGTACCTGGACCACGCGTTGTCCTTATTTATACTTTTAATATCATGAAGTAGTGGGTTGTTAGTGGTTGTTGTGGTCTGTTGTATTTTACCAATATCTTTACCAAAAATGTACTTATCGTCTTGTAATTTGTGAACATAAACGTATCTTTTTATTTGTGCCTTAAGATTCATTTACGGAAAGATAGAAATAAAGAGATAATTGCTATCTCCTAAACTTTTATCACATTTCTTTTATTTGTAGTATCAGTTTTTGTTAACCTATAGATTGTGTTGAATATCCAATTGCTTTACATACGTACAGACGTGACAGGTTAGCTTCAGTGTTAAACGTGCAATCAAAGACAAAAATTGTCAGTTATAAAAGATTCGGGTTTTTCTTCAAAAATCGTGCAACGAAACAAAATATATTCATAAATCAGCATTCAAGTTTTTTGATAAGTTATATATGGCAGTCATCTTAGTTGGTGGACTAGCGTCTAATTTGAGGTTGGGACTAAAAGTCAGTTTCTGAATATCCTGGAATAGTCTTTGGTGCCATTCAGTGCAATTCTATTAAATATTTTCAACAAGAATATGTCCATAGTACACGGATGCCCCACTCGCACTATAATTTTCTATGTTCAGTCAAAGACATGTAAACTTCATGTCTCTGGTTCAGTGGACCGTGAAATTTGGGGGCAAAACTCTAAATTTTGCACTATATTTAGAAAGTTCATATCATAGAGAACATGTGTATTAAGTTTCAAGATGATTGGACTTCAACTTCATCAAAAACTAACTTGACCAAAAACTTTAACATGAAGCGGAACAAACGATCGGACTATTGGTTATTATGGTATCATGTATGGACTATAATTGTAACATTAATAGAATCCTGATTTCTATGGTTTCATGCATGTGGGGTATACGGGTTACAATGATTGTATGCACGGAACACCCTGGTTACCATGATTCCATGCAAGGGCATGTGAAACAAAACAAGATTACTTAAATTAATTTGGTTCAGATTTTGTGACATATCTATAAAATAAAGAGCTAAATCATTTCTTATCTATTCTTATCATCTCCGAGACCTGAATGTTGTATCTTATTTATTCTAATTCGAGTGAGGGGCTTACCTAATTTGTAATGTTCATACAAATCAGAAAATAAAATTGCAAGTGTTTATCTCATTTTAAGAAAACAAGTAAATTTATATTTATAACTCTGGTTGAATGTTAAAAAAAAGTGTTTTTTTTTTGGAAAATGCTTTTGTTAATGGAAAAACAAATTTCCATTAAAAAAATCATCAATTTACAAAAAAGACGTTTTTGCTCCAGTAATTACAACATTTTGAATTTTTCAAACATCAAGAAATATAACTAAGATCAACTAAGGTAAAGCAAAAATGTATGTAAACGACGAAAATTGAACCCGTCTAAACAGTGTTAAGTGGTTCAAAACGTTCGATTTATTTTCATTTGCTATCAGTCTAAAGTGGCACTGGTCCTCTATTTGTTATTTGAAAACCACAGAATGAGATTTTGTGTCATGATTACAACAACCAAGAAACATATCTCGAGAATGGTAAAAGTAAAAAGAAACGAAAGTCAAACTCATCTTGGTTTTATGGTTAAATATATTATTTCATCAAAATGATATTAATTTTTTTAACGGGCTGTTTTTTTTTTCTGGTTACTATGGATATACTGGTTATAGGGGTTACATGCAATGGGGAAATTGGATATTTACAATTGTTACATGCATGAGCCCAGACTCAAGGTTACAAGTTACATGGTTACCTAAGACATGCATAGGGAATCGGGGTTAATGAATCCAAGTAACGATGTCTGGATGCATCAAATATATTGGTTACTATGGTATCATGTATGGACTATAATGGTTTCATTATGTATATGCAAAATAGAATCCTGATTTTTATGGTTACATGCTTGTGGGGAATAAGGGTACAATGGTTGTATGCACGGGACATTTCAATTATTCCAGACAAGGGCATGTGAAACAAAACAAGATTACTTAATTAATTTGGTTCAGATTTTGTGACCAATCTATAAAATAAAGAGTTAAATCATTTCTTATCTACTCTTATCAAAATTGTCTACATACTATGTATCAACTTTTTACCTGGGATTTCTTTCTTATTCAGAGTGTACTCTTCAGAATAAACGTTTGCTTCTGAATGATGGAGATGTTGTTAATCAGCTTGAACAAAAGATTCAAGACTTGTCTGCTCGTCTTGACGCGATAACGACTACAACATCACAACAAATACAAACATTAACGGCATCAGTACAGCTGCTACAGTCTGCTCAAAGTAAGTTTTATAGCTAGTGGTGGCTCTTCCTTGAAAAGCGTCTTAAATGGTTAAAAGTGTACTGATGATATTTGGAATTTTAACAGATTAATGGAAAACAATTATTCAGTGTTTTTAATTGGCTTTTGCTATGCACATTTTGACAAAGTTAGTTTAACTAAATCCATATTTCAACTACCTTAGGAAAAGATTACCATAGATTATCCTGGTGTTTGATGCCTTAGTTTTTCTAGATTGTTTGGAACAGAGCGTGTTGAAAATGTATCAATGAATGCATTTTGACCTCAATGTGGACCAATGTGATAACAGGACCCAGATTCCAAAATCTATATACAATGTTGGATTCAGCAGATATCAAAGAACTCCAAGAATTCGATTTTTGTTGAAATCAAACGAAGTTTAATGCTAATGCAAAAATTTTGCAGTCATATATTAATGATTGCAACAATGAAGCTAACATTTTTATTTTTAAATTGTAGATTTTGGTTCTACATATGTCAGGTGGGGACGAAAACACTGTAGTCATAATAACACAGAAGTAGTGTACACAGGTAAGAGATGGCCTCCTGTTACTCACAATACCACATAACGTTCATCACATAGCCTGGTCTCCTGCATCACTGCCATCAGATTCCATCATGAATTTCAAAAGAGCTAAGGTATCAGCTCTCATTGATTTCGTGTAAAAATTAAAAAAACACACACAATGGACAAGAGCATTCTTTATTTTCGAATAAAATTTACCTCTGTTTTATACATAAAACTAACAAGATAATGGTAGAAAATCAATAATCAAAAAAACGTAGCAAAATTGGCCAAAATATCTAAATAAACTAATAAAATGAAAGAAACAACACAATAAAATATATCATTTAATGCAATATCTGATTTTGTTTTAAGGTCAGTGAACAATCAAAATGTTGTACATGTCAAAATTACATAGAACAGACTGACATTTTCTTCAAAGCAAATTTGAATAATGAATGTTTATTTGGTGGACAATTATGATGTTATAAGACTATTATTCAAATACAAATACTTTGTTCTACAAAGTTATAGACATAAAGATTTCAGAAAATTAATTTATTACTAGGTTATGCTGCTGGAGCCTGGTATGGTCACAGTGGGTCAGCGGCAAACCCTGTATGTCTACCAGAGGATCCAAACATTTCAATCTTACAAAGAACCAATGACTCAGATTATGCCAACATCTATGGAGCCGAGTATGAAGGACATTTCAAGGACGAACATAACAAAAATGTACCATGCAGTGTGTGTAGAGCCAAACAAACCACAGACAGTATCATGATACCAGGCAGAAATACTTGCTATCCTGGATGGAAAATGGAATATCATGGTTTTCTTGCTGGAGGTCTACCATCTCATCCTGCGGCTTCTACATATGTCTGTATGGACAATAGTCCAGAATATCTACCAGGTGGAACCTCAAATCAAGATGGCTACTTGTTTTATACAACCCTAGCACAATGTGGTTCACTATACTGTCCTCCATACAAACACGACACACCAATAACATGTGTGGTCTGCTCTCAATAAACTTAAATAATCTTAGAACATTTCAACAGTATATTTGATTCCTTATAATTATATTTAGTCCAGATGTCAGAGACAAAATGACAATTAACAAAAACTAATTTAAATAAAAGAAAAAATAACTTTATCCTTCAAATATTTTATTGATGCGGTTGCAAGGGATTGTATACTATTGAAGAGCCTAAATACACAAAGTGGGACATATAATATTGTTACAAAAACAAGAACTGTAAATTAAGTAATTTAGGTGAGTTTTGTATTACTGTGGATACTGCACCTCCTTGCATGTTGCAATTGTAAGAACTCACATTCTGATATATGATGCAAACATATATGTATGATGCTTTTCCTAAAATCTAAGATTGTATCTAGTAAAATTACAACATGGTTTCAAATAGAAAAGAAAGAATATCATAATTCATGACACAAAAACACTCAAATGATTAACAAAATCCAAATCCATTAATCAGTCCAATAATTGCAGTGCTTCATCTCACTTATAGATTGGCCTGTTGAATGATTGTATTAATGAATGAAACAGTTTCTTTTTGTCCATATCTTATTTCAGGGAAAACATTCTGAATTCTGTAATAACATTGTAAGGGGGGAAAACTAAAAAAATTGTAGAAGCTATCAGGTGAATTTATATTTCTTTTCACTCTAGTATCCATGTCGAAGTAGATGGATATTTGTTAATAATCAGGGAATCACTTGGTTTAGATAAATAGGCAGATTGAACAACAAATTGGTAAATATATCCTCATATGGAAAATAAAAATCTTTATTATGAATGTACTGATATAGTTGTTAATGTTTGGTCTTTTGTGGATAGTTGTCTCATTGGCAATAATACCACATATTCTTTTTTATATTTCATAATTAAATCCTGTTACTAATATTTCAACTGGTAAATGAATTACATAAGAATGTTCATTTTAACTATAAAGTACTTTGTTATGTATTAGATATGTATTTAGATGACAACAAATCTTCAATATTATTTTCTTTCTATTATTTGGTTTTTAGTCTTTATTTTAAGTGCCAGTCTGCATAAGAATCAGACAGTGGTGAAAACATGACTAAAAAACCCCACCCAATTTGACATTGATTTCAGTTAATAATATGTAGTTATGCATAAAAATAAAATTCATTTCAATTTTCTGTTCTGGTAATAGAAGATACAATTTGGTTGAAATGCACTAGAAATTAACAAATAAGGGGAGATAACTCTGTAATTTGCTATCATTCTAACCAATTTTCGAACCAAGTTATTTGATATTACCAGATACACACAAATGAAAGACTAATACTTTTTCACTCAGGATGATGGTTAGTATTAAATAGCATGATTAGCTCGGTGTTTTTTTTTCTAATCGTGTTTAAATTTTTACCTAAATTGCCTGATTCTTACAAAGACTGGCACTTTAAAAATACATGAACATAAATTAATTTTCATAATTTTATTGTATAAATCATCTCCTCTTCTTCTTAAATCCTGCAATAGAAAAAAAGAAACACTGAAAAATCAAGTTACAACACGATGAGGGGATCATCCAAAGAATTATATTTGTTTGATATAACAAATACATTTCTAAAGGGAGACAATTATATGAAATTATCTCCCCAATTCTAGAACTCCCCAATTCTAGAACAGTGTACATAACATAAACCTACTTCACATTCAAGTTCTTATATAACCTGGGAGTACATGATTTATTTCTTAGAAGTTACTGGCTTTGAAGCAACATTCAGTAATTGTGTGTTTTCTAAGATGTGTACTTTGTTCATTGTTTTTCTACATCAGTCATCAGATGATTTTGTGCTTCTTGCCCATCGAATAAGTCAAGACAACTGAATTTTAATTTTTTTTTCATTTTGTGCTGTTACACCAAAATCATGTTTAACACTGTAGCATTCCTGAACCTGTAATCAGTGGTTGTCGTTGTGTGTTATATTTATTTCGAGCTTATTTGACATAAACAAGACTGTTGGTTTTGTTTGTTTGAATTGTTTCACGTTTTGTCATGTTGGGGCCTTATAAATCTGATGAGCCAGTATGGATTTTCTTCATTATTGAAGGCAGATCAGTATTTGTTTTTTTAATGACCTATAAGTGCTTTTATCTTTGTCATTTGGAATCTATCATATACTTGTCTCATTTGCAATCATACCACATCTCCTTTATTTATAAGGGGACAATTTTAAAATAAGTAATTTTTAAATACATGAAGAGAGTTATCGTAAACAGCAGTCAGAGTTTAAATTGATAAAGAGTATAATACGAAATTCATTTTTTTGATGGAGTATTTTTGGCTGAGTTTTAATAATTTTTTGTTGAAAGTTCTGTGGTATCAATTTTTCATTGAAATATGTCTCTAAGAATGGTTGATTTGTTTAAGATGTGAAAACTAATTACCTCCTTTCTTTCCTTTCTTGCCCTGTAAAAGAAACATTATATATTATTACAAAATATATTTATAATTATACTTAAGAGTCAATAATGACAATTTAATGATGTGTATTTTGTTAACCATTAGCAAGTTGTAAAAATAACAGTTAGATTTTATGAGTCCTTTCTTTTTGTCAAAATGTAAAACTTGCAAATGCAAAATATGTAATCATTATTCATTAAAATATATTTTGATGGGAAGGAAGGGACTTTAAAATCCCCTCATAACCAACAAACTTGGAGTAATTTACATACAGCTAGTGGAAAACAACAATTTAATGATCCATGACCAGTATTTCAAAACAAATCTCCTTTTCCTTCTTTCTCACATTCATTTTATTTCACTTAATATTTTCCATGCATTTTGTAAGTTTTTCAATATCTCTAATATCAGACTGTATGTAATTATCTCCCCTGTTTGTTCTACTAGTGATTTCCCTGTATATCATTGTGATGAGAATCATGAGATATTTGTGGATAACAAATATACTAAGACTGTCATTTAGTTCTATAAACTTCAACTCATTGTTTTCGATTGGCAAATTTCTTTAAAACAAATTTTCAAATTTCAGATATATTACATGACCATAGTTAAAATATCTGAAATGTTATACTAGGACGACATTCATAAGTGTGAAAAATTCCAGTAATATCTGAAAAGTGCACAGGACTTTTGACTAGACCCATATAATATCTTCATAGCTTCCCATAGTTTATATAATCAGTACAGATATATCTTACCTTGCTGTTAAATTTTCTTTTCTTCCCTTTTTCCATAGACTACAAATAGAAAGACAAACTATTGACATTTCATTTATACTTTTATGTTTAAAAATACACAAATTTTCTGTAAAATAGCAGATATAATTTATATGAATTGACTTTTCTACCATTTAGAATATTTTAAATTGTTATCCAAACAACACTAAGGGGAGATAATAAGTAATATACCATTTTTTCAATGTGTTTTGCCATGTTCATGATGTTTGACATTGAAAATGATTTCTCTTTTGAAATTGCCATGCTTTTAGGACAATTCTATATAACTTTTTGTGCTGTTGAAAGCTTCAAAAGAAAAGATATACTAGTTTTTCTAAACTTGTTTTTCTTGAAGACATTTTATCAAAGTTTTTGTTCTGCCCTTTTGTTTACTTAGGGGTCCCAAACCTTATAGATCTATGCTTAATAATTCATCATCTAAAACCCTTACCTATTCATAATCGTTACATAAGCTCTTGTCCTTACACTAAAACCAACCCAACCCTAGACCTAAAATAAAATAAGTTTTTATGCCCCACCTACGATAGTAGAGGGGCATTATGTTTTCTGGTCTGTGCGTTCGTTTGTCCGTTAGTTCGTTCGTCCGTCTGTCCCGCTTTAGGTTAAGTCAAGGTAGTTTTTGATGAAGCTGAAGTCCAATCAACTTGAAACTTAGTACACATGTTCCTTTTGATATGATCTTTCAAATTTTAAAGCCAAATTAGACTTTTTACCCCAATTTCACAGTCCACTGAACATAGAAAATGACAGTGTTAGTTTCAGGTTAAAGTTTTTGGTCAAGGTAGTTTTTGATGATGTTGAAGTCCAATCAACTTGAAGCTTAGTACACAAGTTCCCTATGGTATGATCTTTCTAATTTTAATGCCACACTAGACTTTTTACCCAATTTCAGGGTCCATTGAACATGGAAAATTATAGTGAGAGTGGGGCATCCGTGAACTTTGGACACATTCTTGTTTTTTTATGTTTTTAAACCCCACCTACGATAGTATAGGGGCATTATGTTTTCTGGTCTTTACTTTCCTTCTTCTGGCTGTCTGTTCGTTCGTCTGTTCATCCTGCTTCAGGTTAGAGTTTTTGGTCAAGGTAGTTTTTGAGGAAGTTGAAGTTCAATCAACTTGACACTTATTACACATGTTCCTTATGATATGATCTTTCTAATTTTAATACCAAATAAGAGTTATGACTCCAATTTCACGGTCCACTGAACATAGAAACTGATAGTGCCAGTGGGGCATCCATGTACTTAGGACACATTTTGTTTATTTAAGAAATCTTAAAATCCTAATAAGGCATCACAGAAGCAGTAGAGATGTATGGTCATATCATATCCCAATGGTTTATGTTGAGTACTTATACCATGGTCATTATTAGGCATAGGCAATGGGAGGAATACAAATAAACAGAAAGACTAACAATACATCTATAGTACACTGAATACATACAAATTCTCCTTGTCTTTCATCATCTAATATACTGATGTCATCAAACTGGGTCAGGTTATTTAAAGATGATAAAGTTCCCAATTTTCTCATAGCATTCTAAAAATAGAAACATTTATAAATTGCATTATTGTATTAGAAATGACGTTACATTCTATAAATAATTACATATAAAAGAATTTATAAATAGAATTTGCTGTATAATGTCAGAGTGTTTGAAACATTAGTTATTTTTTTTAAAGTTGTTTGAATATGTTCATACATAAACTTATTGTTGGTTAAGAGTGGTTTGTTGTACTGTCTTATAGTTTTCATAATTCTGATTCCTTTTCACTGAACATTAATAGTTAATTGATTATTTGTGATAAGGACAACTTTCAGCACTATTGACTCTATTAATTTCTTTCGATCAGGCATACAACAAATATAAGTGCATATAATGAAGTAATCTTGTATGTACTAATATGTAATCATTATTGCTTTCCTTCATTATGATGGCCTTTATTTTATAATACAAACTATATCAAGATTGTTGTTTATTACTTTCATGATAAAATGTGAGTTGATTTTTATTTTTTGTGTTTTGAACCCCACTTTTAAGCACATCTTTTGGTCTTTTTGTGACGGCCAGTTTTGATAAGTGGATGAACCACAGACATTGGATAGGAAAATTGACATTTCTAGTCAATTAAGATTGGAGTTGAAAGCACCTGCAATAGTGGGGTTCGAACTCGCAACCTCAGTGTTAACTGGCTAATGATTACAGTAGTAACTACTTAGACTACTCAGCCACCGAGGTCCCTCATAATAACATGTGTTTATAAGTTAGACAATCTTACCTTATCTTTCTTTGATATGGACATTCTCATCATTCTTTCTTCTTCATATCTGAAATCAATTGTTAAAAGTATAAAATTTTGAGGATAATCAAATTGTGCACAGACCATTGATTTTTCTGTGCCAACAAAGCATTCATGTTTGGTAACATTTTAAATACAAAAAGAGAAATTTAATGATATCTTTTTGATTATATTCTTGACAAAATAATAATAAATGATTGAAATTAATAAGATTTTCTTTGAGTTTTCATGAAACATATATTATTCTAGTATTTTGTTTGACTAAAGTGATTAGCATACTAATTTCTACTTTAATTAACTACATACTCTGTCCTTTCTTTAGCTTTCTTGTTGGCTTTAAATCTGTGTAAGTCAATACTTTCCTACAATATAAACAACATTAAACAGTTTGTTAATACACTACTGGGTTTAACATTAAAAACTCACTCTTAAATACCACATAATGCATATGTTGTGTACAAGTTGTGATTTTGTACAAAAAATAATGTGCCTTCTTTTGTTTTTGATTATTGTTCTTTGTTTTAATAAATTTCAATTGTATATGTATATTCTGCTTAATTATTATTTTTCAAATTTTGTACAGGTTAAAATAATTTTTAAGCAATATTTTGTATATGATATTACATGTAAGAGGTACTTTTGTACATCTTGTTACAGTTAATTCAGATACAGTGTCACTTGCAAGTTATGAAGTAAAATCAAATACATATTTTGACAGGTCTAGGATTTCTTTAAGCTTTTATTTGACATCCATTTTTAAGAATAAAGAAATTGTGGGGTAAGCATCAAAGAGGAAGTCATGAAAACTCAAGTAAATGATTTTAACCTTGACTTCTTCTGGTCCTTCGTAATATTCGTCTCTCAGTTCTTTCAGTATACTACTACTTAAAGCTCTCTTCTTTGCTCTCTCTATTGCCTTACTTTCTTTATCTTTAACCGTCTCATCCAAATCTGTTAAATAAATAATCACAAAGGGTCATAACTCTTGTAAAACATATGGTAATTTTTATCTTGTACTGTCTCATCCAAATCTGTTAAAATAAATAAACATAAAGGATCATAACTCTTATAAACATAAGCTCAACTTAAACTTTTACTGTCTAATTCATGTCTGTTAAAATGGTTAAAAAAAGGTGTTAAAATTGCCTTTTAAGGACAAATAAAGGCAACAGTAGTATACCGCTGTTCAAAACTCATAAATCCATGGACAAAAAACAAAATCGGGGTAACAAACCAAAACCGAGCGAAACACATTAAATATAAGAGGAGAACAACGACACAACACCGAAACGCAACACACACAGAAACGGACTAAGCATCAGACAAAACACCATGAGAATAACAAATATAACATGAAAACCAAACACATGAATTTGGGATAGACAAGTACCGTGCCACATCTTATCTCAATATCTCAAAAATAAGAGGAAACACAAACGACTCAACGTTAAAATGCAACACACAGAGAAACGAACAATAATATAACAATGACCATCTTCCTGACTTGGTACAGGACACTTTTAAAGGGGAATAAAAGTGGTTGGTTGAACCTGGTTTTATGGCATGCCAAACCTCGCACTTTAATGGCAAAGTTAAATATAACATTGAAATGACAACATAATATTACAGGACTACAATACAAATAAATAGGAGAACATATTAGACAAAGAAAAACATGATTAATAGATAACAAAAAGCTCATACAGAATTAAAAACCATTTCATCTATGATGGCTGATTTGTAGATCATGTTTTGGTGATCTTATTTGTTTACAGTTTAAGTATAGTAAATTAAGTTCCCACAAATAAAAGCGCTGAATATTCCAACTTGATATTTATGTTTACATATTTGTAACTCCTATTTATTTGAATTTTGTAGATCAGGTTTTGATGACCATATTTACAATTTATCTATATCTATACATATCATCATTTTAGGGACGTTACTCTAAAACAATGTGTTCCCAAAATCTTGGACAACACATGTTGTAAACAGAACATGACATTCTGAACATTTCCAACTTGACAGATTTTCATTTTTGTATAACAAGTTTAAAAAGATAATGAAAATACTTGCTTGTCATCCCCCCTCCTTGTTCTATTTTTAGTCTAGGCAGCCATGTTGGTTGTCAAGCAGGATCAATGAAGCAATTTTTTAGACTGCATAACCCAAAGATGACTGTGGTTTAGTTTGGTTTCAGAGAAGATTTTTTGTAAAAGTTAACAAATGACCACAGACAAGTTTAACAGATGACTGAAGCCAGGTGATGATAAAAACTCATCAATCCTGTTGGACAATGTGAGCTGAAAAGGGTATTTAACTTATTATAGAATTACCATAATGTACAGGTGTAAGTCTTGGTGGGACATAAACTTTTGATTTGTTGGTAGATTTTGTTTCGTTGTCCTCATCTGTTCCCGATTCATCTTCATCCTCTAACTACAAAATAATAAATTATCTTAGAGCTATATTAATTTGCATAGTTTTGGCTGTTAATCATTTTTGATTGGTGGCTTGTTTATATTCTAAAATATCAAACATATCATACAAGTTAATATGCAAAATCACTAAAATATCTGTTACTAGCTACTATAAGATAGTATTAGAAGTCCATAGCAATCATTCATAGTGTGAGATCTTCATCTGATATTGGATAGTAACCATGTGATAATCATCAGTGTGAGAATCCATAGCAACCATCTGATAGCTAGGGAAGTCCATAGCAACCATGTAATAAAGAGTTATAAAAATTGTTTCACATTGTCATTTCCAGGCATTTGATAGCTGACTATGCAGTATGGGCTTTGTTCATCGTTGAAGGCCATACGGTGACCTATAGTTGTTAATTTATGTGTCATTTTGATCTCTTGTGGAGAGTAGTCTAATTGGCAATCAAACGGTAAAACACATATTTTTTTTATATTGTATACAAATTATATTAGAAGAAAGATTACCTTGTTAGTGAAATTATTTGGATTGGCTTTAAATCTGAGTGGATCTGCCTCATCTAAAAATAAAACAATAATGGATTTAGATTTATGTTTGAATGTAATTTACATCATGAATTCGCTCTTGTAAATAACCAAAGATATATATATGCTGGATTATGTTGATCTATAGATTATGGTACAGAGAATAAAAAAAGAAAATGTCTTATATTGTCATGGTCATTCTGGGTGTTTGAACCATTCTGGGATGTACCTGACAATTATAGCAGAAAATTAATTATTTGTTAAATTTCCATAAAAAAAATATTCCAAAATTATCACTCCAATGGTAGCTTGTTACATATACCTGTTCCTCCTGTGGTCGCTGTTTTAATCACTTTATCTATCTGATACTTGAGTTTCTGATCTATTGGTCTCATCTTCTCCAATACCTTAAACAATCAAGAATAAACCAAGTAATATAGATTTTCCAAAAAAGTAGTCACATTTTGTACAAAAATTAGAACACCATGTAATGTTAAAGGAAAATCTTTTGATCATCTTTTAATAATTTATATTCAGTTTTGCCATTGTTCTTTGAGAGTGGGCAGATGATTTTGTAATACCGTAGTTTAGGGAAAGGTTGATCACCCACAAACATATACAATCCTGACACATTCTGTATGTGCCTATCTCAGGCATGTAACCCAGTGGTTGTTGTATATGCATGTCAGTCATATTTGTTTATAGTAAAAAGTTTTATCAATTAGTTTTCTTATTTAAAATATTTCACATTTTTCATGTCTGAGCATTTTATAGCTGACTGTATACCATGCAAAACAGTATGTGTTTTTCATATTGTTGAAGGCTGAACAGGGGCCTATAATGGTAGACTTTGACTTCCTTTTAACTCTGGTGGATAGATGTCTCATTGGCAATCATACCATATCTCTTCATTTTTATATTAATAACAATAATGTATATCTCCTTTGTAAATAAATATATTGTCTTAAAATACATCCAATTTTTTATGGAAATATTCTTTATAAAGCACAAAAATGTCAGTATTCACCCCAGAAACTAACAAAACCTTTAAATAGACTTATCAAGAAGGGATATAGTTATGATACTGTTGTCAGGTCATTAAAGATTGCTTATTTTGGCGTTAATATTGATTTACTTATAGTGTCTCTGCATCGGAACTAAACACATTTATTCAAAAAACAGTTGTTGGCATGACACGGGTTATGTTCTTCTCATATATGTTATGATGGTATGATACTAAACCCCTAACGGGAAGGATTGTGCCTGATATTCATATGATGAAATCATAATCTTTCAATCAGTTTAACTGAAGTCTGGAGCTGGCATGTCAGTTAACTGCTAGTAGTCTGTTGTTATTTATGTATTATTGTCATTTTGTTTATTTTCTTTGGTTACATCTTCTGACATCAGACTCGGACTTCTCTTGAATTGAATTTTAAATGTGCGTATTGTTATGCATTTACTTTTCTACATTGGCTAGAGGTATAGGGGGAGGGTTGAGATCTCATAAAGATGTTTAACCCCGCCACATTTTTGCACCTGTCCCAAGTCAGGAGCCTCTGGCCTTTGTTTGTCTTGTATTTTTTAAATTTTAGTTTCTTGTGTACAATTTGGAAATTAGTATGGCGTTCATTATCACTGAACTAGTATATATTTTTAAGGGGCCAGCTGAGGGACGCCTCCGGGTGCGGGGGTTTCTCGCTACATTGGAGACCTGTTGGTGACCTTCTGCTGTTGTTTTTTATATGGTCGGGTTGTTGTCTCTGACATATTCCCCATTTCTATTTTCAATTTTATGCTACATTAATTGATATGATGAGGTTAATATTGCTAGTTTTAAGTCAAGTGGTTATCTAAATGTATATTGATTGAACATACAGTACGAATCTCTACAAGTCGTTCTATAGAAGGATCCCCACTGATGGACTGGCTGCTTGTCTTCTTGTGGAATAGGAATGTTGAGTCAATCAAATAACTTAGTAACAACTGGTACTTGGTCTCAAGAAAACTGATTCCCTAAAACAGAAATTATACTCTTTAGATGAAACAGGAATATCTATTTGGCTGTCATCTTTATAAAATTTGTATAAAATTAAAACAAAACTGATCATCAACTTATATTTTCTTGAATATAAGATTGCATAAACCAGTCTTTCATAAAAATACATGAGAATTACAGAATTATTTGATCATGAACAGAGAAGATATTTGTATAATTCAAGGGAGATAATTAAGATGTGGCATTAGAGCCTTCCTTGAAATACTGTCTGATTAATGATATCTGGTATTAAGCTCTATTTACCTTCATGACCTTTGACATATCAAACTGTCCTTCCTTGGCCTTCTTTAAATATTGACTGATTAATGATATCTGGTATTTAGCTCTATTTACCTTTGATGTATCATATTGTCCTTCTTTGGCCTTTTTTATAATGTTGTCTGATTAATGATATCTGGAATTTAGCTTTATTTACCTTTGACGTATCATACTGTCCTTCTTTGGCCTTTTTTATAATGCTGTCTGATTAATGATATCTGGAATTTAGCTTTATTTACCTTTGACGTATCATACTGTCCTTCTTTGGCCTTTTTTATAATGCTGTCTGATTAATGATATCTGGTATTTAGCTCTATTTACCTTTGACGTATCATATTGTCCTTCCTTGGCCTTCTTTAAAATGTTGTCTGTATGGTTAATAACATCTTGTGTTTTACTTCTCAGATCAGACATTAATTCTAATGCCTTTGGTACTTCAGTCATAACTTTTAATAATAAAAAAAAATTATTAGGACATTTCAATACAAAGTCACTTCAAGAGGCTGCATAGATATAAGTAGAGGTGGTATGAGTGCCAATGAGATCGCTAACCATCCAAGTCACAATTTGAAAAAGTAAACCATTAAAGGTCAAATTACACTACAGTATTCCACACGGAGCCTTGGCTCACATAGAACAGCAAGGTGTGTTTATGTGTAGGAAGATGGGATAATACTTGTAAACTTGTATAGGGGACATTTGGAGAACACGTTTCTAATTGAAAAAGAGCACTTGAACTTTCAATTCATAAATGGAAAAAATTTGTAACTGATGTTAAATTTCTTATCTCATGTTTTATCAGATTAAATGATTTATCAAAACTTTTGTTTTTTTTTAACAACTTCTTGCCTAACAAATTATGTAAGGCCATGGAAATATGAATGATGGATTCCCAATACATGTGGAAAATATTGAGGCCTGTCAAACAGGAAATATTTTTTTGTGAAACATCAGTGTCGCCCAACCATGTCTACAGAAAATGTTTTTGTTAACCTGACAGCAAAACCTTGTTTAACATTCTATATTGTGGTATAATGTGAAAATAAAGGAATGATAATTGAGAAATGTTAACATACTTTTAAGAGATAACATGGATATAATAAGACAATTTAAAACAACTTGAAATTAATAATTGTCGAAAGAAACCAGAGCAACAATATTTTTTTCATTCACAAAATAAAAGAAAAATATAATAAGAGCGGTTAAGGGAAATTACAACCACTTTGTATGGCCTTACTTGTGGATCCAAGGTATTCTTGTCACCAAACTATTATTTTCAGCTCTATGTCCTAGGACCACAACTTCTGTTACATCACTCAACTGGAAAAAAACTCAAACTTAATTTTTATCTATAAAGGACAAAATAAAAATAAATGTAAGGCCAAACGTGACAATGAACATGTACATGATGTATCTGATCCAACTGATTCATAGTTTGGTTAAAATCTTGCTATTCCTCTTGAATATAATGGGTTTGTTTTTCAAAAGTGTGTTGATGATATCAATATACATATAACATGTATAATCATGATAATTGGTAGATTAGGTTTTTGTTTAGTCTACACTATCAAGAAGTTAGCTACCATCTCCATTCTAGGGCTGATTTTTAAGGATTTTTTTCTTTTTCATTATAAAGAAGCACACCATTCTTCAAATTTTGAATCTGATTACTCCAAAGGGAGCATATAACTTCCTAGCACTAATAGATACAACATAGTTAATCATTTGATGTGACATATGTGTAATGCCTTCCTAAAACATGATATTGCCAAACAATTATTTTTCAGTTGGATCGTGTAATGTTTACAAACATTCATGGCACCAAATGATGCAAATTTTGATGAACCCAAGAATTTCCATATAATATAGACCAAATGATCCTGAAATTCTGGTCGTTCAAATTTAACAGAGTTAAGTGCAAAATGCATTTGATATTCTTGATAATTGAAGAATGTTAAAGAATCTTGTGAAATCAGCGCAACCATTTAAAACCATTTAAACAATATCCAATAGGTCAACTTCATACCTCGGATGGATTTGTCACATACATATGTATTTTTATCTTTACTTTTGAACATTTTGCACAAACAAATAAAAAACAAGAATGTGTCCACAGTACACGGATGCCCCACACGCACTATCATTTTCTATGTTTAGTGGACTGTGAAATTGGAATAAATTCTCTTAATTTGGCATTAAAATTAGAATGATCTTATCAAAGGGAACATGTATACTAAGTTTTAAGTTGATTGGACTTCTACTTTATCAAAAACTACATTGACCAAAAACTTTAACCTGAAACTTGCACTATCATTTTCTATGTTCAGTGAACCGTAAAATTGGGGTCAAAACTCTAACTTGGCATTTACATTAAAAAGATCATATCATAGGGCACATGTATACTAAGTTTCAAGTTGATTGGACTTCAACTTCATCAAAAACTACCTTGACCAAACCCTTTAACCTGAAGCGGGACGAACGGACGAACAGACAAACGGACGGACAAACAGACAAACGGACGAACAGACGAACGGACAAACGGAAGCACACACCAGAAAACATAATGCCCCTCTACTATCGTACATTTGTAGGTGGGGCATAAAATAAACACAATAAAGAAGAAATAGAGGCACATTTGTATATTTCTGTCTACAATGTGTACTTTAACCTTCCATAAGTGGTTGAAATTGGTATTTTTTTTAAACATATATGATATAAAAATGATATTTTTCAATTCAAATATATAGTTTTCTGTCAATTAACAGCAACAACATTTTATGATTACTTGAATAACACAAATATACCTTTTCTGTTATGGTTATATCGTTAGGTAGACGAATTTTGTGGATAATAGGATGCAAATTATGTTGAAAACAAAGTCCAGGGAAATAATTTGGTAATTTGTAAACCGGAAATCGTGTTTAGATTGTAATAAAATAAACAAGTTCGGATGTTTTTGTGTTATTTTTTTTACAGCAATTTCGAACTGTGACATTTAAAGGGAGATTTCATATGTATAAAACAGCCAAGCCACCATATATCTCTTAATTATACCAAAAGACAATAGAAAAGTGATAATATTCCCCAAAAGAATGGTCCCGGAGAACATGGACCGAAGTTGGTTTGGATATTTCGCAGATGACTAAAAAATAAAGAGAAAGAAGAGAGTGGAGTGCTCAAAAAAGGAACTTGTACGAGCAAATTAAAGCTTCAGTATGGCCTAAAATTAATCTAGATAATACTTTGAAGTTACGATAAATAATACTGATATGTATTAACGTAATAAATGTAAGTGTCAATCATTTTTGTATCGTGTACACCCACGTTGTTTATTTCTCATTTGTTTTTAAATGACTTTGAGAACGATGAGGAGTGGGAACAAGACGTTTCGGCCATGCAGACAGTTCGGCCTTAGTTTATTCGGCCATGTACTCAGAGTATTTACCGCATCATACCTTTGTTTGATCCTGATCCTGATTATTTACATGATTTAGATTAAAAGAAATTGTGTTATATATATATATATAACTTTTATTTATTTACCATGTTTACCTTTTATAACTTTCGAAAATAAGAAGTATTTGAAAGTTTGTTAGTACAGCCGTCAACAATGAGGAAAATAATACTGCATAGTCAACTATAACAATCTCCTAAATGGCGACTGTGACATTTTCCGTATTCTTCGTTAATCCATTATACTTATCTTTCATATCGCATATACACAGAAATAATTACTTATTACTTTTGTTTTTTTAAACATTGATAGAACATTTAGAAAAAATGTATAATTTCATAATTAATTTTTTTTAAACTATTTTTCAGGTTAGGAAAACATTTTAGATTTAAAAACATGACCACCATAACTGTGCCAAAAGAACCTGAGTACCGCTCATGTGAGCTTTCAGGGGAGAAAACTTGTAATGATGGAAGATGTATTTCAAAGATAGATCTGTGTCGTAAGTTCTTCTTGGATTGAAACAGAAAATTTCATTCAATATTTATCATGTTTATTGACATATCATTCACTGTTAATCTCAAGATTAATTTGACTATTTACACAAAAGAAAAAAAAAGGAAATGATGTTTGATGTGATTAAAGTTTCCCTTCTGACCCTAATTTAGAGAATTAACAAAGAATGTCAGCAACCTGTCTCATCTGAGCATTGATGATATTAGGACATAATAATGTTAAATAGCTCTTACCCTCTAGTTATAACTCAAATACAACTGACCTCTTTCAAAATGCTAAGTGGACATTATTAATAGTTTTGTTGTAAATTTGATGTGATTTCAGCTGAGGAACAGTTGATGAATCAGAACACGATACTAATTATGATCGTAGTGGGAATAGCTGTGGTGATTTTCCTTATTGTGTTATACTGTTTTCAACAAAGACAAAGAAATGCTTCAAGGTCAAGGTTAAGAAATCAGAGTGAGTACTGTAGTAATGTGCTGTCACAGTTGGTTCACACAAACAAGATCAAGGTAACGAAATCAGAGTAAGTTATGTAGTAAAATACTGTTGGTTCACACAAACAAGGTCAAGGTTATGTAATCAGAGAAAGTACTGTAGTAATGTATCATTGATTCTCAAAAACAAGGTCAAGGTTAAGAAATCAAAGTAAGTACTGTAGTACCATTAATTTTCACAAAAAAGGTCAAGGTCAAGCCATCAGAGAAAGTATGGTATTAGCTTTAATTCTCAACAAGGTCAAGGTTAATAAATCAGAGTAAGTACTGTAGTAATGTAAAATTGGTTCACACAATCAAGGTCAGAGTTAGGAACTCAGAGCTAGTACTGTATTACCATTGATTCTCACAAACAAGGTCAAGGTCAAGACATCAGAGAAAGAATGCCAGTATCATTGGTTCTCACAAACAAATGTCAAGTCATCAGAGTAAGTATGGCAGTACCATTAGTTCTCACAAACAAGGTCAAGGTCAAGACATCAGAGTAAGTATGGCAGTACCATTGATTCTCACAAACAAGGTCAAGGTAAATAAATCAGAGTAGGTTCTGAAGTACCATTGATTCTCACAAAAAAGATCAAGGTCAAGATATCAAAGTAAGTATGGTAGTACAATTGATTCTCACAAACAAGGTCAAGGTTAAGAAATCAAAGTAGGTACTGTAGAACTATTGATTCTCACAAACAAGGTAAAGGTCAAGACATCAGAATAAGTATGTTAGTAGCTTTGATTCGCAACAAGGTCAAAGTTAATAAATCAGAGAAAGTAATGTAGTACCATTAATTCTCACAAACAAGGTTAAGGTCAAGACATCAGAATAAGTATGGCAGTAGCTTTGATTCTCAACATGGTGAAGTTCAATAAATCAGAGAAAGTACTGTAGTACCATTGATTCTCACAAACAAGTTCAAGGTCAAGACAACAGAGTAAGTATGGTAGTACCATTGATTCTCACAAACAAGGTCAAGGTCAAGACAACAGAGAAAGTATGGCAGTACCATTGATTCTCATAAACAAGGTCAAGGTTAGGAAATCAGAGTAAATACTGATGTACATGTCATTGATACTATATACATATATAAATGTGGAAAGTTTTCACTTCTCTTTTCCAGCTACGAAATTGAGGGATACTATCTTAACCCTCATATAAGTCTTGTTATATGTAGGGGTTCTATTTGAACCCTTATAAAAGTCTGTTATTTATTTGAGCATTTATCTATAATGTATGTATCTAAAACAGTAAACAGTAGCTGTTGATGCTAATCATTTGTGAACACATTCAAAATCATGAAAATGTAAAGAGTTTTAAGTGTTATGATACATACCAGTACATTGAAGTATTTTAGAAATGAACACTTGAATATTGCATATTGTTATCCTTCCTGACATTGTTGTGTCATTCACCTAATTTAGTTCGTTGAAGTTTGGGTTTTATGAAATATGTTTAAAGGAATATCTATTTCCTTGTCACACTTTTTACTAGACCAGCTATGTTCATGTTAAGCTATATTTATCTTGTAGCATCAATAGATAATGACAGCAATGTTCATGTTAAGCTATATTTATCTTGTGTTAAGCTATATTTATCTTGTAGCCTCAATAGATAACGACATGGATCCAGAAAGATCGTCTTTATTTGAGCCTCCTCCAGCCTATAATGAGGCCATAGACACAAGATTGTACCCTCCCACACCACAGATGCTCAGAGTGAGTAAAAAAAGTATAATTGTCCTGCTATACATTCATGACATTTAAGATTCAATTTCTAAGAATTCATTAAAATCCTGCTGTATTTTTATGTTGGAGAGATTTATAAGAAAAAGGCTAATGTGTAGGTATCAAAACCTATACATTGGTACACTATTCCTGGGCCTTTTATCATTGACTGTACAGTATTGGGTTACATTGTTGAAGGCTAAATGAAGACCAATAGTTGCTTACAGTTATGATATTTTAGTCTCCTTATTGTTATGTGAATTAGGAGATAGCTGTATTGTATTTAAGCTTGGCTGTCCTAAAACGTAGCTTTTACTGTCACAAATTCAGTTTACTTAGGGATGTGTAGCGGAGCTAGGTAAAGGGATATTTGCAACAGTAAAAACAAGTTTTATGATATCCAAGCTTTAAATACAATAAAGTAATCTCCATTCTAATGCCACATATTAGAATATATTCCATTTAATAAATATTTGAGCTTAAAATGCCCTAAATGAAAAAGTCCCTGAAACTGTTGCATTGTCTTTGGTAGGGTAAACAATGTGAAGTCATATGTATAATCCCAATGCCAAACATAAATACTAAACAAAGTTATAATTTTTGTATGCTTCTGAATAGTTTCAACGTTGACAAAATGAAGATTTTGAGGCAAAAATGACTTGCTTGCTTGTTTTTTTTAGAGAAATTACATACAGGTACCCACAACAAAACTTCAAAATATTTGTCCAAGTCCAATGAAAATTGTTGTTACAAAGGAATTTTCACAAAAGTTATACCTTTAATAAGTTGTAGATGGAAAGAATCAGATATATTGTAATTTTTCTTCCTATTTGTTTTAGGACCGAGCATTAAGACCCCCATCAGAGGACCAGCCACCAATGACACCACCTCCAAATTATGACACAGCTTTACAAATTCTAGCAAGAAGTCATGAATCAGTTTTAGGCAAGCCTCCATTATTACGACGGCAGTCATCAACAACATCGTCATTTAGACGTAGCTTTTCTTTTGATTTGCTCAATAATCAGACTGTAACAACAAACACTTTAGTGCCATTGACAGAGACAAATAATCAGGATAAACCTGAGGGTAGGGGAGACAACTCTAGGAACAGTGATCTGACGCTACAAATCATCAGCTGATAAATAGAATCTCTGTGTCTTGTCCGTTCAAAATATTGTCATGAGATTATGTTAACATTTATTTATATTTTTGAGATCTTTGTGATATTGTACATTTTTGTATAGATTTTCAACATTTCCCGGTAGTGTGTAGTACTTCTCAAGTAGTCAGAAGGTCATGTGACAAAGGTCACGTGCTATGTTACAAAGGTCACATGCTATGTTACAAAGGTCACGTGCATATTCAGTAATCAATACTTTAAGATTTGTATTATTTATTAGTCAGGGCATGTACTTAACTTCACATACATTAGTTTTTTCCAGCAGTTCCTTTAAGCGTAGGGTGCAGTTTAACTATGCAAGTTTATAAACTGTTAATTCTACATCAGAATTCACTGATTTTATCATTTGATATACTTTGCCCCTGTAACGTCAACACAGATTAACTAGAAATCAACTTAAATTAAGATGAATGAATTTGAATGAAGTCTGTTTCTTATAGATATGCTAAAAGCAGAATCTATTGATCTGAAAAATAGAAAAATCTTTAAAAACTTGGGATGAACTTAACTCAGAAAGAAGGATATTTAGGGAAAATATTTGATGTAGACTGATTCATATTGATTAGGTTAATTGTCAAAGTTAAATTGAACAGGAAGTATTGAAAGAAGGAAATCATTTTAGATAATTGATTATTATTAAGGAAGTCATAGGAAAATCTTAAGAATTGCTTATATTTGAGAGCAAAGTTCAAGTTTACCTTTTAAGTATGGTGCTATTTACCAAAGAAATGTTCACTAAATACTTTATACATTTGTCTTTATGATTTAAAACAGGAAATAGTTTGTCAAGATTTTACTCACAAAACTTGTGTATACTGATCTATCATAGTTGATACAATCACTGCCATTTTATGTGAAGGATTGAAGGTCAGCAGCTTCACAACTTGGTTGTGATTATTGTTTTTTTTTGCTAAATTTAATCAAGTGTTTGTGAATGGAAATGTTTTTTACATTTACATAGTGTTAAACAATTATATCCAAATTTAATGAGTATCTTATTAACAAAGTTATATTACTATAAATATGGGAAGCTGGAATGTGTTATCCTTGTGTCCTTGTGATTTAGCTCAAGGTCATAAGCCAAAGTTTTGTTTTATGTCAGGCAATTATAAACAGTGTTTATTTATAGATTTCCCTACAGAAGGTCGGTGGTTATCTCTGGGGACTCCGCCTTCCTCCACCAATATAAACTGACCAACACAAAATAGAACATTTGTGCTGAAAGTGGTGTTACACACCAATCAAATTATTAATAGATATTTTCTCATCTTCTCCATGTAAAGATTTTTGCCAAGCTACATTTAACATCTAGTGCTAAAGATACAATTTTTTTTATATTTTCTTGTTTCTAAAGGCAAGGTCAATTTTGGCCTTAATTTGATCTAACCAATTAAGTGTATATGTCCATCAGGTTTCTTGCTTTGGTCAAATTATCTGCTATTAACTTTTCATGTCAACTATGTGTGTTCTATAAATATGTATGTATGATACAGATTTTAATTCATAAGGTGCACATGTCTATCTGACTGGGAGCATCCTTTAGTTTTGTGCTCAGGTCAGTTTTTTGGTTTAAAAGTACTGAAAAGTATACCAAAGGGTTAGACTACAGCTATAGGTAAAAACAAATGGAATTACTACGACAGAAATTAATATGAAATTCTTAGTTATTTAAAATAAATTGTAACTCTTTAGAAGATAACTGAGTTGTAATGATCATTTTCTTTTGGTGTATAATTTATAAGATTATGTTAATATGTTGTTGAACAATGTCATAAGTGCTTTTATTTTATGCATAATATAAATGTTATGTAAATGTGATTTGTTTGTAAAGTCTGAAAATAGTGTGTTTATTTATTTCTACAACTTTAAGGCAACTGACAAGAATGTGTTAGGATTAGGAAAAGAAATGGTTGTTTTATTTATCTCCAAAATGATTCCATAATAGTAGTATAAATTCAGTCTAAACAATTTGGGAAAACACTATATTTCATCAAAGGAAAATTAACTCTTCTCTCTGACAGGTCAGGAATTTTCTTTAAGGATCTCTAGACCCCTAAATTTATATATTTTTTTTACCTTTTCCATAACAATATAATAGTAGATGGAAATAGGGAATATGTCAAAGAGACAACACCCTGACCTAAGAGCCACCAAAGGCCACCAAATCTTCACTGACTTTTGTATTTATTATTTATTTAGTGTGTAGGCAAATTTTTACATATGGTAAATACTTGTCTTATTGTCAATCATACCACATCTTCTTTTTTTGTATTTCTATACATATTTTTCAACTTTTTGTTATGTCTAGATTTTCCATAAATAATGTCATTATTTGGTTACAGTATACTATGTACAGTATATGTCCATTCATTGATCTTATACCATTCATTGTCCTTGCTCAATTCTATGCTTTGTAAACATTATTCTCAGAAGTATGACAAGCTTTTTATAATTGAAAAATTATTTTTATATGAATATTGTATATTGTCATTAATCAGATTGTGCCATTTTAATATATACCATAAGGTCATTAATTAACCAGAGCTTTTATTAGTGCTAATTGAATGGTTTACTTTTATTAGTGCTAATTGAATGGTTTACTTTTATTAGTGCTAATTGAATGGTTTACTTTTAGCACATTTATAAATCTCTACATTTACAATGCTTTAAAACATACAATGCATATTAATAAGCTGTTAGCTTCCTTAGTAAGGCGAAACAAACTTATTTCTAGATTTTCATAATACCAAAGGGAAGTCATTATTTATACAGAGTTTTTTTTGTTTTTTTTTTCAATGTGCTTATAACAGAATCATGGTCTGTTCTATTGTATGAAAAAATAATGTTTTATATCACAAGAAATGAAAAAAAAAAAAAAGCTACCCAGCCTGCCCAAATTGAAAGCTAGATGAGAATTTAGGAATTGACATAGTTTGGTCACATAAACTCAAAATCTGGGTAAAAAGGCCAAGATGAATAGTTATTAGATTCCCTCTAAACTAAATAATATTTTGAATAACATTGTAAGTCATATATTTTATATTTAAGTGTTCACAGTGAAAACGTTGGAGAAAATTATAGGCGCTTTGTCTTGTTTGCAAATATTGAGAAGGCAAGATGGTGTTATTGTGTTGTCAGTATTTAGGTTCAATTTGTGTTTAAAGATCTTTTTATGACATCAATAATTTTATTAAACATTGATGGAAATTTGGGAAACATGGAGAGAACTTTCTTCCTGAACAATGATAAAGAATATGCAACTTGCAAAATATTTTGGAGAACATTTTTTTATTTTTCATTCTGTATTTTACCAATTAAAGGAAAGGGATTTAGTTTTGAAATTATCACTCACCTTTCAATTCTTCTTGGATTTTAGAAGCATATAACAATTTTTTTATAATCAAGAAAAAAGTTTGATTTTTCTGCCAATAGCAGTAATTTACTATCATATGGGTACAGTCTGTTGTTAAAGATTTTAAAAACTTGAACATCCTCATGAAAGCTTCATGGAATTTAATAAATTTGGAAAAAATGCTTCTTCAAATTCACGGGATAGCACCCTGAGCAAACTAATTTATTTTGTATTTTACTGATTTTAATCAACTTATTTTTTTTGGCAGTCAACCTTATAACAACATCACTCACAGGTGATACATCCAATAAATGGCATTATAAATTAAAGGGAAATTCTGCGATTTTTTACTTATCTAATTATGTTCATCTTAACATAAAAAACACATTTGCAAAGTTTTAAATTTATATTCCTTCTAATGACAGAGAAAATCAAGTATTTGTAATTTTTTTGGTTGACCTTCTCGAGTGGGTTGTGACGTTTTAGCCCGATTTGTTGAATTCTGGGAAAAAATAAAATCTGTTTAACTCTTATAGCTTATCGACAATATACATAATTAAGGGCATACGATACAGTTACAGGGAAGGTAATGACGTTGCTAACGTAATTTGTTATTTTCGCGACGTCAAACTGTGACATATCGGGAAAAGATGCATTTTTCGACCGATTTTTATCATTCAAACTTATTTAATTTGAAAACGAGTTCATAGACCCCTATTTGTCAAAACGGCATTTGGTTTCATTTTGCAGGGAGATTATGTGACCCAAATTTTATAAAACTGTAAATAGAGGATTTTTTTTAATTGTGATAAACATGCAGTAAAAAAATACGTTTTTTCCTCATTCATGAACATTTGATAACTATGAGTTATTTCTGAATACAAAATTGCATATTTTTTAAGGATATTTATAAAATACAGAAATTACCGATTATTTAACAAAAAACAATTTGTTTTTATCTTTTATAACAAAAAAGTTATGTCTTTCTTTCGGAAAAGAAATTACGGCCACAAATCTGAATTTCGAGCAATTATACAAAATTTCAACCTCATTTTACTCAAAAAGTAGCACATGAAGGTATATTTTTTATTACATATTTGATTTAATCAGGTAAAAAATAGCCTATATGCAAATTTTCATGAACTTGTAAATACAGGATCAAAACTGTATCGTATGCCCTTAAAAGCGCACAGCTGACAAATGGTCGTAGTTGTTAACCACAATATAATAATGAACGAAAATGAATATGCGTATACCGTTTTGTATTGATTGAATTAAACTTCCTTTAAAAACAACCGTACAATTGACAAGATATCGACACACAATTACGACTACATAAGGTTACTGTAGTTTTGGTCCTTTGTGGTTCATAGACATATTGTGGTTTTCTAATCGGACAAGATGGCAAAATGGCGGCACGCATTGAATTGATACTTTAAGTTTAAAATCGATTGTTATCTCTTATCTAGCAAAATAAAACTTTAATATCCATGAATTTGAGCATTGTTTTTATAGAATGGACATAATATCAATTTTTGATTTTTTTGCGGAGTTTCCCTTTAATGTTACTAAATGTTTAAAATTTATAATTAAAACCTTTACATCGAAAATAAATATTAACTAATCCAATAAAGTAAAACTTAAGTGAGGCTTAAAGAATCTCCAAAACTATATAAAAACTTGCCTTATAATTTGTCAGTCCAGTCAAGGGCAGCATAAGTGTAATGGTTGTGAATACAAGGGAACAAACTCTTACATTATACTAGGTCTAGTCAATTCACATTTTTAGTTTCTTTCACTTTTCATTATTTTTATATATAGCTGAAAATGAGTTTCATATTTAATGTTAAAAGTACAGTTGTTGTCAGTATTTAGTTGGTAAACTGATAACAAAGATTTTAAAAGTGAGTTGTTTCCCCTTTAATTATCTTAATATAACAGTTTTTATTAAGGCAGATAATGAAATGACTTGTTTTCTTTCATTGTCACATCCATATGAAATATTAATACTATATATTTATACTGAACTCTAAATTGCTTATATAGTAAATATTTAGATTTTGGCATCAAGTTTATAATTATTCTTTTTCTTACTATGGAAGCAATGGAAGAAGATTTGTTCAACTATAAAGATGGTGCTAAACAACTTCTAATTATTATGTTTTTATCTCACATTTTTTTCCCCAGAAATAATTATATATTTTTGAATGAATTGTCTCAGGGAGTTGTCTCCCTTTCTCCTGTTGTTTAAAGTGTATACTATCAAACATTAACATAATAAACAATGATAATGGGTTGTTACTTATGTTATAAACAAACATCTTTAAATTGAATATCCTAAGGTGTTTTGGTTGAGGTTTTACCCAAGGTTGTTTATAAACTGCCACCATTATGTGTCTGATTAAACAGTATGAAATTTTAATCATTAAAACATTTAAATATGCTTTGAATCTCTTAAATAACAAATATTATAAGCATGTCATTATAAAATATAAAGCACATGTTATGTTATTCAATATTAAGCAATATCATTTATACAATATTAAGCACATGTTATAATATATTTAATATTAAGCAAAATTTAATGTCATGGTATTTTTAACTGTGCACATCAATTGTTTTATTGGAAAATTATATATTTATACAAGGGGAGATAACTACAAAACTGACAGGTTGTTTAAATCTTTTAAAAATGGTTATTTTGTAGCATTTTTTTCTCACTTAGCATTTAGATATACATGTATTCTAACCCTTTTTGTGCTATAAGAAATTTAATAGTGGAAGATTTGAATAAGATCTCACCATGGCCATATTTAGTAATCAGGTTAGATAATACCTCTTTCACCAACTTTTTTTAGGAATATATTGTATAAGTGCCTTCATTTTTACAGGGAATGTATCACAGTTGAAATTTAAAAAAAATCAATATTGACAAAAATGAAATATGAGACTTGTGCAACAGGTCTAGACAGTTGTTTTTCATCTAGATCTATATTTAGAGATCACTTTGTCTCTTTGAAGACTTTGAGACTTTTTTTGAAAGGGTGTAGTAACTTTTTGACATCTATATATTTTTATAGGTCATTTTCCACCTGTTATGACCTTGCCTTTCATTTTTATTAGCTATTCCAAAAAAGTGTTTTTTTAACTAGGGAATAGTGATCTTTATTTATTGTAGGGTGGTGATTTTTAAATCTGAACTTTGACCTCTAGATGACTTTGGGTTGTTAGTGTAGTTAGGTTGCTGTCTCTTTGAAATACACCAAATTTTCTTATAAAAGTATACTTTGGCATTCTGACCCAAGTACTTATTTAAGACTTTATTGGAGAAATGAATCACAATTGAGACCTATACATTACCTGAAGAATGGGAGTATGTCTTGAAAAAGTATTTAAAGATATCTGAAAATTGAGATATTTAATGCATTTGTACAAACTTTGTATAGTAATATTGATTATGAAATATGATTGTGATGTGATTTTTTGTGATGATATAAAATTGTGCAATATTTTAATAATGTATATTTCATCATTTTGTACTATTGATGAAATGAATTTATAATGAAAAAAAGTTGTTGAATATCGTCCAAGAAATCAGAAAATAAAAGAAATATAAATATTTATTGTTTTGAAGTTGATTAATAACAATAGTGTCCAATATATCGAAATGTTTGACAAAAGTTAAAGTTTTTTTTATATTGGTTGCAATGAAATACATTGATTTCCCAGTCAAATATTCTTATTTTATGTTCATTTTTATACATGAAATGTGCTGATCGACTCCATTAAATAGTATCCTCTAGTTGTGATGTAATACATAAACATATTGACAGTGGAAATGTACAGCATTTTTTGTTGATCCTGCAACTTTTGTCGCACAAAGCTTGACATAGGAATAGTGATCCAGCGGCAGCAGCAGCTTTAGCTAAGTTTTGTAAAGCTTTATATATTAGAAAGTGGAAGACCTGAATGCTTCATACTTTGAATATAGATGCCTCATGTTAAGAAGTTTCCATAAGTCACATGTCCAATTTACTTGAACTCATTTTCATGGTTACGTGACTCCTCGAAATAGATTTTTTGTTATGCTAAATTCTCTCTTATTATAAGTTATAGGATAACTATATTTGGTAGATGCGTACCTTGCAAGGTCCTCATGCCAGTCCAAACAGTTTTCACTTGACCTTGACCTCATTTCATGGATAAGTGAACAAGATTAAGTTTTGAGGTCAAGTCCATATTTCAGATACTTTAAGCAATATGTCTAGTGTATACAAGATGTCCAACTGACAGATGTCATCTGACCTTGACCTTATTTTCATGGTTCAATGGTTATCGTTAAGTTTTTGTGTTTTGGTCTGTTTTTCTTCTACTGTATGCAATACTGAATAGGTCTACTATATTTGGTGTATGGAATTATTGTAAGGTTTAAATGTCTAGCTGCGAGATGTAATCTGACCGTGACCTCATTTTCATGGTTCAGTGGTCAAATGTAAGTTTTTATGACTGACAATGCCTACATGAATTGAAAAATAGTCTTGAGATCAGCCGAGAATGAGACTACTGAGTCTGAGTATAGTAACATAGTTCTGTGAGTTGATGGCTTATTATATATGAAAAAGAAGATTTGGTATGATTGCCAATGAGAACTATTCACATACATTTGTACATCTATCTAGACCTATGCTTTTAGTTGGCATGGGTTTGGGTTGCTGTCACATTGAGAATGATACCAGATCTCCCTTTTTTCATTTTTCAAAAAGTGACAATGGCAATCTGGAACATGATGGAAGATTCTTCTGACAGACACACAGACTGTAAAACATAATTCCACTGACTTAAGAAGGTTGGGCATAAAAAACATTCCATTCTTGTGTTCATCATTTGGTTTTTAGTGGATGATAGCAACTCCGTTCGGTAAAGAACAAATGTAGTGACAACAATCTTCTATGGATTACTGAACAATACCACTCACACTATCATTTTCTATGTTCAGAGGACCCTAAAATTTGGGTTAAAATTCCAATTGGGCATCAAAATTAGAAAGATTATATCATAGGGAACAATTGTGTACTAAATTAAAGTCACTTCATCAAAAACTTTAGCCTGAAGCCAGACAGACTGATGCACAGACATTGCACAGACCAGAAAACATAATGCCCCTCTACTATCGTAGGTGGGGCATACAAATGGATCAAAAATGCCTGTTTTATAGAACTATAATTTCTTTTTACAAATTAATTACATAAAGTTAAACCTTAGTGAATTATAAGTCGGAGTACAAACTTGTAGAACAGATGTTGTGAGGTTAGAAAACAGTCTATAAAATATTTTTGTTTTTATTTTGATGGAAACAATAATTAAATAATTCACATAATAACAAATAATGCCCAGTAATGTTAAGTTATAGAACTAACAAAAATACGAAAGATTGATCCTTTTGTAAAAATTAATTTCTGTATAACCCCTAACATTACAAATCACTCATATATGATAACTGTAATCATCTTGATCATCATGGTTGTAGGACTGAAAGGTTGATTGTCTATAGCAAGTCAGAATTAACTCATGGAATGTCATGTGGCATCTGGTCAAAGGATAAACCATAAGGTCAATTTCACTTGTCCTTCTTGTCTTTCTCAAATTGTTTGGCATATTCTCTGACCTGCGTCCATACAGAGCTCGGATCATCTACCCTTGGTACCTGACACAATATAAAACATATAAAAAAATAAATAATAAATCCACTGTTAGTCAGAATTTAAATTACTCAATTATAATTTCATTGGATTGTAAAATCTTTGCCCATGACATATTTATATATTGTAACAAGCCCACAAATTCTTTACTATAAAAAGACATCCATTGACATCTGGTTAATGCAGAAGCATGTTGAAGTAATACTTTGGTATCATAATCAGATCTTGTAACTTTCAAAGAAATATAAAGGAAACTAAGATTAAATTGGGTTTCTAATCAAAAGTATAAAAATTGAAACTACTGATATGCATTTTTGTAAACACATGGTTTAAGTAATAACCAGTGGATAAATACTACAATAAAATAAATATTACAGAACTTTTTGTGTAGTTTGGAAAGCATTGGCATACTATTCATAGGGTATGTGTGATTGTTTATGCATGCACAAGGCAAGTGAGACATTCACCATCAGTCTAAGAAGTTAATATTGTCTCTCAATATCTGTGGTGGGTTACTGTCATGACCGTCTCATTGGAAATAAAAGCCACACAATGTATCTTCATATTATAATTTTATGAAATAACTTATCAAAGAATTCAATCATGTCAAAGTCAATTGTCCTGACAACATTACAACCTACCTATAAATACTAAATTATTACCTGATAATGCTGGTCAATATAAATACTAAATTATTACCTGATAATGCTGGTCAATATAAATTATTACCTGATAATGCTGGTCAATATAAATTATTACCTGATAATGCTGGTCAATATAAATTATTACCTGATAATGCTGGTCAATATAAATTATTACCTGATAATGCTGGTCAATATAAATAATTACCTGATAATGCTGGTCAATATAAATTATAACCTGATAATGCTGGTCAATATAAATTATAACCTGATAATGCTGGTCAATATAAATACTAAATAATTACCTGATAATGCTGGTCAATATAAATTATTACCTGATAATGCTGGTCAATATAAATTATAACCTGATAATGCTGGTCAATATAAATTATAACCTGATAATGCTGGTCAATATAAATACTAAATAATTACCTGATAATGCTGGTCAATATAAATTATAACCTGATAATGCTGGTCAATATAAATTATAACCTGATAATGCTGGTCAATATAAATACTAAATAATTACCTGATAATGCTGGTCAATATAAATTATTACCTGATAATGCTGGTCAATATAAATTATAACCTGATAATGCTGGTCAATATAAATTATAACCTGATAATGCTGGTCAATATAAATACTAAATAATTACCTGATAATGCTGGTCAATATAAATTATAACCTGATAATGCTGGTCAATATAAATTATAACCTGATAATGCTGGTCAATATAAATACTAAATAATTACCTGATAATGCTGGTCAATATAAATAATTACCTGATAATGCTGGTCAATATAAATAATTACCTGATAATGCTGGTCAATATAAATTATAACCTGATAATGCTGGTCAATATAAATTATAACCTGATAATGCTGGTCAATATAAATACTAAATAATTACCTGATAATGCTGGTCAATATAAATAATTACCTGATAATGCTGGTCAATATAAATAATTACCTGATAATGCTGGTCAATATAAATTATAACCTGATAATGCTGGTCAATATAAATAATTACCTGATAATGCTGGTCAATATAAATAATTATCTGATAATGCTGGTCAATATAAATTATTACCTGATAATGCTGGTCAATATAAATTATTACCTGATAATGCTGGTCAATATAAATAATTACCTGATAATGCTGGTCAATATAAATTATTACCTGATAATGCTGGTCAATATAAATTATTACCTGATAATGCTGGTCAATATAAATAATTACCTGATAATGCTGGTCGATATAAATAATTACCTGATTATTACATGATAATGCTGGTCAATATAAAATATTACCTGATAATGCTGGTCAATATAAATTATTACCTGATAATGCTGGTCAATATAAATTATTACCTGATAATGCTGGTCAATATAAATACTAAATAATTACCTGATAATGCTGGTCAACATAAAATATTACCTGATAATGCTGGTCAATATAAATAATTACCTGATAATGCTGGTCAATATAAATTATTACCTGATAATGCTGGTCAATATAAATTATTACCTGATAATGCTGGTCAATATAAATAATTACCTGATAATGCTGGTCAATATAAATTATAACCTGATAATGCTGGTCAATATAAATTATAACCTGATAATGCTGGTCAATATAAATACTAAATAATTACCTGATAATGCTGGTCAATATAAATTATTACCTGATAATGCTGGTCAATATAAATTATAACCTGATAATGCTGGTCAATATAAATTATAACCTGATAATGCTGGTCAATATAAATACTAAATAATTACCTGATAATGCTGGTCAATATAAATTATAACCTGATAATGCTGGTCAATATAAATTATAACCTGATAATGCTGGTCAATATAAATACTAAATAATTACCTGATAATGCTGGTCAATATAAATAATTACCTGATAATGCTGGTCAATATAAATAATTACCTGATAATGCTGGTCAATATAAATTATAACCTGATAATGCTGGTCAATATAAATTATAACCTGATAATGCTGGTCAATATAAATACTAAATAATTACCTGATAATGCTGGTCAATATAAATAATTACCTGATAATGCTGGTCAATATAAATAATTACCTGATAATGCTGGTCAATATAAATTATAACCTGATAATGCTGGTCAATATAAATAATTACCTGATAATGCTGGTCAATATAAATAATTATCTGATAATGCTGGTCAATATAAATTATTACCTGATAATGCTGGTCAATATAAATTATTACCTGATAATGCTGGTCAATATAAATAATTACCTGATAATGCTGGTCAATATAAATTATTACCTGATAATGCTGGTCAATATAAATTATAACCTGATAATGCTGGTCAATATAAATACTAAATAATTACCTGATAATGCTGGTCAATATAAATAATTACCTGATAATGCTGGTCAATATAAATTATTACCTGATAATGCTGGTCAATATAAATTATTACCTGATAATGCTGGTCAATATAAATTATTACCTGATAATGCTGGTCAATATAAATACTAAATAATTACCTGATAATGCTGGTCAATATAAATAATTACCTGATAATGCTGGTCAATATAAATTATTACCTGATAATGCTGGTCAATATAAATTATTACCTGATAATGCTGGTCAATATAAATAATTACCTGATAATGCTGGTCAATATAAATTATTACCTGATAATGCTGGTCAATATAAATACTAAATAATTACCTGATAATGCTGGTCAATATAAAGTATTACCTGATAATGCTGGTCAATATAAATTATTACCTGATAATGCTGGTCAATATAAATTATTACCTGATAATGCTGGTCAATATAAATTATTACCTGATAATGCTGGTCAATATAAATACTAAATTATTACCTGATAATGCTGGTCAATATAAATAATTACCTGATAATGCCGGTCAATATAAATTATTACCTGATAATGCTGGTCAATATAAATTATTACCTGATAATGCTGGTCAATATTAATTATTACCTGATAATGCTGGTCAATATAAATTATTACCTGATAATGCTGGTCAATATAAATACTAAATAATTACCTGATAATGCTGGTCAATATAAATAATTACCTGATAATGCTGGTCAATATAAATTATTACCTGATAATGCTGGTCAATATAAATTATTACCTGATAATGCTGGTCAATATAAATACTAAATAATTACCTGATAATGCTGGTCAATATAAATAATTACCTGATAATGCTGGTCAATATAAATTATTACCTGATAATGCTGGTCAATATAAATTATTACCTGATAATGCTGGTCAATATAAATAATTACCTGATAATGCTGGTCAATATAAATTATTACCTGATAATGCTGGTCAATATAAATACTAAATAATTACCTGATAATGCTGGTCAATATAAATTATTACCTGATAATGCTGGTCAATATAAATTATTACCTGATAATGCTGGTCAATATAAATACTAAATTATTACCTGATAATGCTGGTCAATATAAATACTAAATTATTACCTGATAATGCTGGTCAATATAAATAATTACCTGATAATGCCGGTCAATATAAATTATTACCTGATAATGCTGGTCAATATAAATTATTACCTGATAATGCTGGTCAATATTAATTATTACCTGATAATGATGGTCAATATAAATTATTACCTGATAATGCTGGTCAGTATAAATTATTACCTGATAATGCTGGTCAATATAAATTATTACCTAATAATGCTGGTCAATATAAATTATTACCTGATAATGCTGGTCAATATAAATTATTATCTGATAATGTTGGTCAATATAAATTATTACCTGATAATGCTGGTCAATATAAATTATTACCTGATAATGCTGGTCAATATAAATAATTACCTGATAATGCTGGTCAATATAAATTATTACCTGATAATGCTGGTCAATATAAATTCCTACATAAATTCCAACCACAAAGGAAAGCTGAAAATAATAAAAATAGAAAATAGTAGTCATTTGCAAAATAAAACTGTCCTTATATGCAACATGTCTCTGTGTTTCTCTTGTACATGGTAACATGAATGTTGACTTTTGTGTAATAAAATGAGTGTACTCTGAAGTTTGACCTGTGTTTAGTATCTTTTGATAGCATAAATGGCTATTTGCATTCAATATCAGCATTATATGTAAGATTTTAAGCCAGGTGTGCAGACTTGCAAATCAACACTGCATTTAATTACTGTTCTGTGAGTATAAGAAATATATCCAGGACAAACTCTGTCATATATATATTTGAACAATAAATATAGGTTCACTATATCATGTACATGTATATCTGAAGTTCGAAAAAAATAATACGAGGCCAAAATTAGAAATATGTTTGTTTCCCCTCCCCAACCAAGGTAAAAATAAGCCCCCTTGTTAAAAAAAAATTTTCCATACATAAATCAAAATTATTTTTATTCCCAAAAAATAATTTGTTTCCATTTTTGAAAAGTGCTTGAAAGCATTTAAGGTATGGTAATCTAGATCACTGGATTGAGAGCAAACAACTGATAAGTGGCCTCAACTGGACTGGTCAAACTATCCATGTAACTATGACATCCAGTTAAAAGAAAAAAAGAAAGAAAGAAAGAAAAAAAACTGCCTTCCTGGCCTGTTTACAAAGGGTAGACTTGGGGAGGGGGAACAGACATTCTTTTAAACGTGGCCCAAGATCACCAATAACATTGAATAAAATAAATATTTCCAATATAAGGTGGAATACTAATGTGTCAATATATCCCTTCGCCAGTACATGTGTTATGGTCCCATGTGTTATACACAAACATTGTATACAGTCTTACTTAAAAAAATCTGAATTTGAATTTTGACAGTTACACAGACAACATGGTTGAACCATCATGACCATTAATTTGTTGAATTTGTTTTTCTCAAGTTTTTCTGTCTTGTGGTTAAGAGCTGGTTCATAGCTACTTTAGTACAAGTAATCTTGATGTACAGTTCTAAAGATGCACATCTGTGAAGCGGTATATAAACTGTACATCTGTAAAGCTGTATAAACAGTGTATATTTTTGTTTAGCTGTATATAAACTGTACATCTGTAAAAATGTATATAAACTGTACATTTTTAAAGCTGTATATAAACTGCAACTCTGTAAAAAAATGTACATTAACTACATTTTATTTAGTCTGTGTAAGCTAAACGTATAGATTCTACCATGTCTACCACTGCATCTTGTGTTAAACGAAATCTATCTATATATTTTACATGTGTATGAACAGCTTTACAGAGTTGCAGTTTATATATATATTTTTACAGCTGTACAGCTGAAATACAGCTTTACATATGTACAGTTTATATACAGCTTTACATATGTACAATTTATATACAGCTATACATATGTACAGTTTATATACAGCTTTACAGATGTACAGTTTATATACAGCTTTACAGCTGTACAGTTTATATACAGCTTTACATATGTACAGTTTATATACAGCTTTACATATGTACAGTTTATATACAGCTTTACAGATGTATAGTTTATATTACAGCTATACAATTTATGCACATCTTTACCACTGCACATCAAGATTACTTGTACTAAAGTAGCTGTGTATATCTGCACTTACAGTTTACATACTTTGAGTATAAAATGAGATAATTTACTACCTATCAATCCTCTAGGCTCTATCAATCATACAACATTTGTAAATGTACATGTACAGTGTACACTACATATAAATGATCATAAATAATCAGATCACTACATAAATTTTTATATGAGTGGTCTTTGAACCATCTTTGAAACTTACCAACTTTACAAACATTTGTTTTGATCTTAGAGTCCAACACTTCAAACTTTTTCTTTGACTTTTGGTTTCACTTTATTTTCAGAAAAGGAAGTTTACTTCAAATACTAATTTTAGAGTCGAGTTTGTTTTTCCGGAAATTTTCTTTGCAGGTTCTTTTTACCTATTTTGAATATTATGTTTTAATAATAGTTTTACAGTTTATGGTAAACTACGTAAGCTAAGATGATAACTTTGAACTCTTACTTTTTATAATCTAAAAATGATTATACAATAATCTATCAAAGGTTCCTCTACAAAACCAGTCAGTATCAGCATCACATACATGTATTGCCTCCTCGGCATCTCTCATTTTGAATGATAGAGCGGTTGCTTAACTACTGCCATTGCAATATGATCTAAAATGGATAAGAGCAAGATAGAATTAAATTGTTTATCGTAAAGATTAATCATTTTCTGAAGAAGAAAAACAACTATATTTAAAAAAGGGTAAATTAAATGTAAAGTCGGATATGTCTGCCAGCCCAATAAAAATAAATTAACAAACAAAGAAACAATCAAAATTCAAATTCAAACAAATATGGTCATTTTCTTTTAAAATTTCTTTAGAACTATTTGAACAGCCGAATTATAAACTGTTATCCTGCAGTTCTGCAGGCACTTTAACGGTCTCAGAATTGTTTTCCCAATATACTTTGATATAACACGTTCTATAGGGATTTTTTTTTCAGACTTTCGGCTGACTAAATTCTTAAAATGGAGGACCATAACTTCAAACCGCTACAAATTATACTGAAAATCTTTTCATTACAGTCAAAGAAATTACCATCTTAAATGTTACTCAGTTAAGAAATGTTGGTACTTTGGACCGCAGGACTAAATTTAAGCGTGCACATCAAATAAGTTGGGGAAATATCTCTTTTGGTAGCAAATAGATCACAATTTTCTCTCTCCCAATTTTTAATTTACATAAACGTTTCTGTGAAATACTGACTGGTTGCACGATAACTTTGTTAAAATATAGCGATTTTTGAGGATATTGAAAACCCTCTTTTTATGCACACATGCATTTTCTTTATATTCAGAATTCGGTTGTAAACTGGAAGACAAACTGGAGTAAAAGTATTACATAAAAAGACGACTACTTAACGACAAGTCCCTTTATGATCTCCAATCAATTGCAAACGGACCAGTCTGTTCAAAATTCGTTTGCTTCAATTATTTCATTTTAATTGAATAAACACACCTTTTCTCAAATCACCGCTCAAATGACTTTAGACCAGTCACCTATAATCTATAAATCAAAGCCAAGAAAACTCTTGTTAAAGAGTTTAAAAAGTGTCTTTAACTTTTGTGACTAGTATTAAAAATCCTATAATTTAGTATTGGAACACTAGCAAACATATTAGTCTTATCTTTATAAATAAATCTAAAATAAACGACTGATAATATTATTGTCAGTGGCAAATATTGCACTTAAAAAAAAATCATAAGAAAATTTGATGATGACCGTATAAACATCGCTGTGGTCAAATAAGCTGAAAATACATTCCAGGTGAATAAAAATTTACGATTTGGATATACAATATCTCACATACAGTGGTAATTATGAGAGAATTACGTTAAACTGTTAAGTAAACTAGTATTTCTCCAGTTGTTTAATTGAATGTTTTCTATCATCCAATGTCAAAAAGAAATAATTATATCAAAAATTAAGATAAAGATTCAAGATGATTATTATAGGGGCATTGGCTGTCACAACCATATTCACCAATTTGACTCAAATTCTCACGTTTGATATATAAAACATAGGCACTTGGGGTTAGGACTTTTTTTTAACCTTCTACCCTTTTTTTATTTAAAAAATCCGTATTTTTTTTAGCAACCACGGCGGAGACTGATATATTATATCAAATAATTTTGTTCATAGTATACCCGCAAAAAACGTGAAAAATAATAGAAATTAGTAGGGGAAAAAAGGATTTTAAAAGAGGGGTAGGTTTAAAAATTATAAAAAGTCCTGTCCCCAAATACTTTAGATAAGCCATACTAAAATGTATAACCAAATTATAAAACAAAACACAACAGTTAACAATGCGTTGATTCGATAATATGTTTAAGCGATTAGTGTGTATTTTATTCTACAAAAATGTATATGTCATTCGAATGACCATCAAGATCACCCAAGAAGACTGCCGACGGTTATTAATCCGACATAACCATATCTAAAAAGGGTCACTAGCTTTCAAATTCGTTTTCACCGATTTGACTCAAATTCTCATATTTGATTTATGACAATGTGAAACATTTATCCAATCATTAATAAAGTCTAAAATAAACAATTTACAGGGCATGAGCTCGATAATATGTAGTTTCGTTTCGTGTGTATTTTAGTATCGATGCCATCAAATTAACTATTATCATACACCATAAATAAAGATATAAATAGTTTAATCGAACTCGTGCAATTGGATTTTTCTAGGTTTGTTAAATTCGGCGGAGGACACTTTAGCGCATTGGTAGGACATTTGAGCGAAAAAATAGGACGTTTGAGCGCCAAAGTAGAACCCATTTGAGTGCCAGAATTTTAACCCATTTTAGTGAAAATCAAAATTGTCAAAGACCATTTTAGCCAAATATTTTTAACCCTTTTTAGTAAATAAATGATTTATATAATAAATTAAAAATGTTTAATAGACTCAAGACAGCACAACATACAAGTATATAAAACTTTTCAATTACAGCACTTTAAGTCTAAAATGTTACATTAAATGTTAAAAGCATGTTCTAGCCTACAATTTATAACCTATAGAGAACGTACATAATGAGCTCTAGATATACCCTAGATGTACTTCTGTACAATACTGTTCATAGAATTGCATTAGGAACTGCTCTTTTTCTTTATCTTTTCTCGATTGTGGTGCACATTCCTCTATAATACTTCGTATCTTAATATATATGATCAATTGTTTGAAATTTTATAATAGTATCGAGGAAAACATAAACTGCTGGGTGACAACTATAAAATTGCTCATCATATTGAGCATGGAACGACTCTGGACCATTATTTGTTTGCACGGAACTCCTTCCCAAAGCTTAGGTGGGAATATCGAATCTTCAGAAACATAAAGATATACTATTAGTATTCGAAAAAATAATCAGCGAATTCGATACATCTCTTATCTGCTGGTGCAACCTACAAAACAATCAGGTACATCTTGATCATCTAGAAATGTTATGCCGAGTAAACCAGGTAAGTTTTCGCTAAAATGGGGTATCGAAAATACAGGTGAGCGGATTAATCCGGCGCTTAAATGGGCTCTAATGTT